>NW_022744966.1:1022387-1072263 GCF_011630105.1 Anneissia japonica | reverse complement strand
GTGGGGGGTGAAAAAAAAGGGGGGGGCCCCGGGGGGGGGGGGGGCTGGGGGCTATAGCCCCCCCCCCAATTGATACAAACCAAAGTTGTCAGTTATTTCATTTGAAACCAGTGTCAGTATTATCTTAGGTAAGCATGTGGTTAACATAAGCAAGAATTAAGTCCAATGAAACTGTTTATTATCTTGATCTCTTCCTAAGAAAATTGACCCTACCGGCGTCACCACGGCGTCCCCACTGAACGATATAACGTGACGTTGTTATGTGTGTGTTTTATAGATTAATGAGAATGGTAATATCACCGAAAAAATAGATAAAATGAAAGATGAATGACCAACAAAGACAACTGAAGACAATAGTTTGTCATTAGAAGTTACTTAGTATTTATTCGGAAAATTAATCTCAAAATCGAGTTGCCGTTCCCGGCGTTGTCAGTGACGTCGTATGATTTTGTGTGCGATTTTTACAAATTAACTCATAAGTCAAAATTGTTGAGCCATGTAGTACCTTGCAAATTAACCAGCAACTCGGTAGTTTGTTTATTGTTTACTCATAGTTACCAACCTGAGAGATTTGTGAGTGACTATACCAGTTGGCTGGGATGGGGTGGGGGTCCAAGCGGCAGGGGAACCACGCCCACCCCCACAACGTCGATCTGACATTTTTAACATTTTTAAGTTGTTTTAAAACGATTTCAGAAAGTGTGTGTTGATAATACAGGTACATAAGCAAAAATATTATTAATAAAGCCAATTTGTGTTTCAATGTTTAACTTGAGCACCCGAAATTTGTAGACCTACACAAATATTTCATTACTGATCAATGTTTTGTAATTCGTTAGTGAAATAAGTAGGGCTTTCAAGGAAATACTGTACTCTCTAATGACTCAAGTTACTGCATCACTTTTTATAGTTTTAATCCAACCATTTTCTTCAAATTTTAAATGCATTTCCCCTGAATTTGTGATAAATCGTTATCACGCATGGACATCTGTTAAATGCGTGACAAATTTATGATTATATGTATTATATTATTGTTATTGTATAGGCCGAATATTTGTTAAACACAAATACTTTTTTTGCATACAGTACTAAAATTACATCTATTACTACTCTTTTGATTATTACTATAATAATAATAATAATAATTATTATTATTATTATTATTATTTTATTATTATTATTGTAATATTTGTTGTTATCATTGCTATTACCTTATTATTATTATTATAAATATTATATTCATTAATATTATTATCATTAGTCTTAGTATTATTTTTATAATTATACTGTAAAGGAGCGGTAAGGTAAAATGTACTGTAATGTATTACAATGTTTCTATTATTGTTAAGCAAGATTGTTAATCTTCATTAAGTAATATGATAAAAATCTTGACTAAGTAATAATGATGAAAATATTTGGTACATTTCACAATGGTCATGCAACACTTCAATGTTTGTGTTTAGTATTTGTTATTGCGTATACAGTACAGTATTGCTATGTAGGCTTATCATGTAGGCCTATATGCAATTACATACACGAAAGAAATGTTGGAATTAAGACCTGTGACTTTTTTTTTTAAATACCGAGTCTCCGAAGGGAATCAGAGGATTTTGGCATTTCTATATTGTTTAATTAAATTGTTTTGTAACCATTATTATACTGTACTGCAATTAACAATCATCACCACCACACTGTTATAGGCTACAGGCAAAACTAAAAATCAACATGAAATTCAAGTGTCAATCAACTTTTTATTTAATAATTATCAGTATCATTCAAAGTTTACAAAAATGTAAATAAACAAATACTGTATAAGAATTGTTCTAGTAAATTAGTTATTTTAGTAACGTCAGCCTATACCTAACAATATGCACAATAATAATAACAATAACATTATTTTAATAACAATATTTTAACAATAAAAAGTAATAATAATGATATTATATATAGTTATTAAAAACAAACAATAATACGGAAGCACAATTTTTACTATGTCGACTTGTCAAGATAATCTATCTCGTCATGACAACATACAATATGTATTATGTCGACTTGTCAGTATAATCTATCTCGCCATGACAACATACAATTTTTACTATGACGACTTGTCAAGATAATCTATCTCACCATGTCGACATGATATGTATATTATGTCGACCTGACAACATAAATTATCTTGACAAGTCGTCAAGTCGAATGGCACTTAGGTGCTTCCGTACAATAATAATAATCGATTTAATATGTTGCATTGCTTGCATCTACCTATTCACTGTTAAGGCCATATACGACTTACTGTATTATGGTTATTGAAGTAGTTTGTGTAAGCCATTTCTGTTAATTGAATAATAATATAACGTACGATGTAATGTACTCACTATAAATATTTCATCCGTGTCCATGATATCTTAATGGAATATTTATAGTGAGTAGTAGGCATAGGGCCCTGTTCTAAACTAAGTAGGCCTAAACCTAGGCTGTACAAATACCTGTCTGGGTTTCTCTTTAAATTAAAGTTTTTTTTCTTGCTCGTTACTTTCGCTAACTTCTATTCCTCAGTATTAAAATCCTTCCATGGGCACTATCTAAATCTTTCTTCCAGCTTATCTCTGAAAAGATTGTAGCCTTTTCGTCTGCAGTTTTGAGTCTGCTCAACATGAATTACACAGTCAGCCAGTGAGCTTCCATGACGGCCTGGCTCGGACATGAAAGGTTGTTGTTTGTTGTTTCTCAATTCGCGACGTCATCAACGAGTACAATATATTCAATCTCGTAACATGATTGGTCTATTTCTTTTCTAATTTGCATAATGAATTTTCAAACATTTTTGTCTATTTAAAAAAAGTGCGTAAGTTATGGAGATGGGAACAATCAAAAATCGATTATAAATTTAATTCTACATTTCTTGTACTACAGAAAGCGAAAATAAACACTCTTGGCCAACGACCTATACTTTTGACACCATGACCATGCGTAATATTAACCTGCAGTTGTATATATACGAATAATTTTTTCTTCTTGTATCAGAGTTGACTAACTGGTACTTGGTGTGGTACCATCGCAATTATGGCTTAGCGGTCGCGGTGCTTCCTCCCTCGGTTAAGTCATGGTGTCATCAGTAAACCCAGAGGACGAGCAAGGTTTTTTTTTTTAATTTATTAATAATTAAGGCAGTTCAGTTGATGGTGGATCATAAATAGCAAAATTGGAGGTTGTGGGTTCGATTACTAGGGCTTCCAGACCTCTGACAATGGCGAAAGTCTATACCAAAGCTTCGATTGTGTTTTTGATGGTGATTTTTTTATCCAATGGGAATTTATATATCTTATATGAATCTATGAATATTCAGCTTTCCGTTTACTGGGTGGGAGGGGGGAGGGGGAATGAACAACAGCATATTTGATTGGTGAACAGCCGAAATGGCAATTTAAAGCCAACGAAGTCGCTAGGGGTAAAATGCAGCCTCTACGCGGTGGGCGGTCAGCATAGCACCAATCGAAAAGTGAAAAATGACGGTGAATTTTTCAAGCAATACAATTGAAACAAATACTAAAGCAATCATAAATGCATTGCCTTCCAAATACAGAAGGCAACACAAAAACCCACAAGTGTTTGCTGAGATACGACTGTGGAAAGACAAAAAATAACCTAAAAACAACTAATGTCAGCGTGAAACAATTTTGCTAGGCTATTCTCGCTCTTAAACGAAAATGTTGCAAGAAGAACCATGTCGTATTTTTGGAGCAATATATATGGCTGATAATTTACGTTATTTCGTCAGGTCGAGGTGATTTCACTTTGACATAGACTGATATTATTTCCACCCACAATAGTGTAGTCGTAATATTACTAATACAAAATCTCTTTTGATTTTAAAAGTAGTGTACATGCAAAAAGACTAAATTAATCACTGTTTTAAGTTTATCTTATTTGTTTTTCATGGTTCGAATTTTGAATACGTCACAAACTAATCAGTAGTTAATAAATCATTACTTTTTATGAATATTAGTTTGCATGAAATATATAAGCGGGCATAATTATGACTAAAGGGATAATTTTAAAAACTTTTTATAATGAGTACCGTATTTCAGTGGCAAATTCAAGGGGCCCAGCCGGCCTACCATCACTATTTTTTCCCCGAAATTTAAAAGTGGAGAAAAATGAAAATTATATTCAAATTTAGTCTGAGAGTGTCATTTCCGACCAACTAGGGGTGCCATAATTATAAATTTTATTACCTCAGCCCCAACCATGGTGGAGGTGGTCTACACTCTCCATCTGTAAAAGTCCCTCTCTGGGCCCATCTCTATTTCAAATTGCTGGATCAGCCACTGGATATTTTAAAAATTTCGTATGGAAAATCAATTAAAATGCTATAGGCGCCAGAGTTTCTCGGGGGCTTCGCCCCCTGGTACGCAACCTAGGCTTGGGCCTACGGCCCAGACTTTATTTTTCATTTCGTCCCCCCCCCCACTTTTTCATCCATGGATCGACGCCCTTGTGTTCATGGCGTAAATTTCTAACACTACTTACTTGTGGGACGACAGCCGCGTGGGGCCTGCCCCAGTGGGGTACGGTACGGGACGAATATCTCCTGTCCGGGCGTGTTTTGATGTATTTTACACGTTCTGCTCCTTACGGGCTCCGTTCGGTAGATTTGGGGTCTATGGTTCTGGGTTTGCCGAATAATAACACCCAGGGGTAATTAAATGACCGGGTTCCATGGCATGTGTTATCCCAGACCATATTATTAATCCTGTCACCGCCCCTGTCAAAATATTAGCTGTATAATGGAACAATTTCTCATTTGCAGTAATTATCAGCACCATCGATGAACTTATACATTTATCTAGGCCTAACGCATTTTGTCTATTCATTCTACGCTCAGATGATCTGAGAACGTCTGCCTTTGCAAATGACTCGGTATTCTGTTATCTACTTGAGAATTTCAAGTTGATGATCCTTCTAAAGTCAAATAAACAAACTCACGAATACAATACACAAGTCTAGAAAGGATTTGCACCCCGCATCGCCTATAGCCATTACTCACATCTTGGCAACAACTCATTTCAATCGATGATGAAATCTAAATTGAAATTGCAAAATGAATATCAACGGGAACGTTAAAGTTCAACTTCACTACAACATTAACAACCAGGCTCTAGACCTATTCTTCTCTAAATTACGGATTCTTAAGTTACGAACTGTGGAAAACATACCGTACTATATTTGGAGCCCACTCCAGTCTTTCCTATAAGGGGCCCACTTTCTACTATTATCGGCACTCTATACTTCACTAGCTCACGCACACCCCAACCATTGGGCGCTTGATATGATCATCCTGAAGACTAATTAAAACAATATACAGGCGAAATTGGAATTCCTGATTTTATCTCGTATTTCTGGAATAAAACCGAACTTGTAAGGCCTATAAATAAAATAAAAGACTTAATGTCTTACTGTATTCAAACAAATCCGGTTTATGATCTCGTATGTTAAATTTTCGAATTTTGAAATTTTTGTTAGTGTCAGTATCAGAGTAGGCCTTCTAAGGCAGTAGTAGACATAGACATAGTAAACTCAAATGGAATATTATTTCACAAGTAAAATCTTTTTAAGGAAACTGAAGTAAACCTAGTTAAAAGTTGATAACAAAATAATAGTATAAATAAATAGTATTTCTTTCAATCAGTAACTTTTTTTTCTATTTATATGCACCACCACCTTTACTTTTTCATCAATATATTTTTCAACAATATTGTTCATACATAGCAATGTATAATAAGCAATGATGAAACTCATTATCATTCTCTAACAAGTTTTTTTTTCTTTCCCCGTTCAAAGCTTGTTTATCAAACATTTTTTTATTTATTTTCTTATTTTTTGTCCACTCTCATGTGGTATCCTTCAACTTTATTAACTCTTTAATCATCAGTATTATCACAAGACACTCATTATCAGAAATGATCATCATCTCATTTTTTCTTGGGGTTCTGTATAAATTTTAATTCTTAGACGGTCAGAAATTAGCTTTTCCGTTTTCTGAGGAGTCTTAATGACCTTTAAGTTCTTCAAAATTCAAGGTTTTCCCACTCTTGAAAAGGTCAGGTAATTTATCTCATTCTTTAGGCTTAATACATAGAGAGAGAGAGAGAGAGAGAGAGAGAGAGAGAGAGAGAGCGGGAGGGAGAGAGAGAGAGAGAGAGATGGAGAGGGGGAGGGGAGGAGAGAGAGAGAGATAAGAAAGACAGATGCAATATATTACATTCCAACAATATTGAGCAGTTGGATACGTAGTCTTTCATGGATAGATGAACAGATAAGCTAGGCCTGAAGAACGCACTTTTCGCACAGAAAACAGTGTGTATACTTTTATTTAATTGCCTAAGCCTAGTTAGTCTGATCTGCCAAAATATGCCTACCATGCCATGTTACCATGCCTTTTGTAAGCCAGGACCTAGTAGTATTTTGTAACGTTTCTTCACAGAATGGGAGGGGTTTCGTCCGAATCCCCTGAACCCCCTGTATCCGCCACTGTAACGATATTTATTAAGTGTCCTCTGTCTTAAAATTGTATTTGTTAGAATAACTACTCAATTAAAGATGACAAAAAGAAAGTAAAAGATCTCGTAAAAATGGAACATTGGTGACGCCAGCATTTGCCCGGCATGGCGACAATTTAAGAATTCGACTTTTAGAGCCTCATAATCGGATTTTTTTTCCCACGAATTGTGATTTGATCTCTAGGGGGGGTGGGGGGGGGGGGGGATGGTGTCTGCCCGAATGAAAACATGACCCGTTTCGTTAATTAAATCAGTTACAAATTTGCTGACTAATATCGAATTTGTGTGCTATAGGCCCTATTCTATTTTACATGCAAGCGTCTCTAATAATGCACGTACCCGGACTCAATTATACATGTTATATCCAGAAACATTTCAATACCAATATTATTTGTTATTATTTTTTTTTTGGGGGGGGGGGGAGGTTTCTTATTACAACCATAATCACTAGCCATCCACTAATTCAGTACCGTATATGTTTATTTGGAGAATCAGACTTAAAGCCTTTCTGGCTATTGTTTTCCCCACACACAATAAATATTCACTGTATCTAATTATATATTTTTATCCATACCATGAAATTCTATTTTGATCATATCATGTTATCTTAAGTTAATGAATCAATACCATTGAATTATAACATGTTCTTACATCACATTCATTTTTGAGGTTCATTGTGTGAAAAAATAAAACTGAAACCGAATCATCAGCACCATCATGATCACTCGTCATTATCTTCTCTTCATCTTCAACATTATCACAATCGTCGTCGTCATCATCCTATTGCCCTAACTTATAAATTTTCATTTATTTTTTGACGCATCAATGTGCACTTAAAGACAAATTATCAGCTCATTAAGTACGCAATTTTAAAAAAACTAAGAGATTAATATAGAGAGAGAAAAGAAAGACAGATGCAATATATTACATTCCAACAATATTGAGCAGTTGGATACGTAGTCTTTCATGGATAGATGAACAGATAAGCTAGGCCTGAAGAACGCACTTTCGTACAGAATATTACGACGTCGAATCAAAAACAGTGTGTATAATTTTATTTAATTGCCTAAGCCTAGTTTGTCTGATCTGCCAACCTATGCCTACCATGCCATGTTACCATGCCTTTTGTAAGCCAGGACCTAGTAGTATTTTGTAACGTTTCTTCACAGAATGGGAGGGGTTTCGTCCGAATCCCCTGAACCCCCTGTATCCGCCACTGTAACGATATTTATTAAGTGTCCTCTGTCTTAAAATTGTATTTGTTAAAATAACTACTCAATTAAAGATGACAAAAAGAAAGTAAAAGATCTCGTAAAAATTGAACATTGGTGAAGCCAGCATTTGCCCGGCATGGCGACAATTTAAGAATTCGACTTTTAGAGCCTCTTAATCGGATTTTTTTTTCTCCCACGAATTGTGATTTTATCTCTAGGGTTGGTGGGGGGGGGGGGTCTGCCCGAATGAAAACATGACCCATTTCGTTAATTAAATCAGTTACCAATTTGCTGACTAATATCGAATTTGTGTGCTATAGGCCCTATTCTATTTTACATGCAAGCGTCTCTAATAATGCACGTACCCGGACTCAATTATTTTACATGTTATATCCAGAAACATTTCAATACCAATATTATTTGTTATTATTATTATTTTTTTTGGGGGGGGGGGGGTTTCTTATTACAACCTTAATCACTAGCCATCCACTAATTCAGTACCGTATATGTTTATTTGGAGAATCAGACTTAAAGCCTTTCTGGCTTATTGTTTTCCCCACACACAATAAATATTCACTGTATCTAATTATATATTTTTATCCATACCATGAAATTCTATTTTGATCATATCATGTTATCTTAAGTTAATGAATCAATACCATTGAATTATAACATGTTCTTACATCACATTCATTTTTGAGGTTCATTGTGTGAAAAAATAAAACTGAAACCGAATCATCAGCACCATCATGATCACTCGTCATTATCTTCTCTTCATCTTCAACATTATCACAATCGTCGTCGTCATCATCCTATTGCCCTAACTTATAAATTTTCATTTATTTTTTGACGCATCAATGTGCACTTAAAGACAAATTATCAGCTCATTAAGTACGCAATTTTAAAAAAACTAAGAGATTAATATTCACAGACATTTGATTAATAATATCTATATTTTATAAGAAAAAATTTAATTCTTCATGATAAAATTTTGCAGTAGACTGTTTTACTGTCCTGATCAATATACAGTGGCGTAACATGAGGGTTTTGACGCCCGGGTCGAGTTCTGAGTTTGTTATATTTGTGGTTGTTAATTGATGTGGGGTGTTAATTGGTTAGATAAAAATACGTCTTCATCATCGAAAGCTTTTTACAACTGTTCTCAAGGCTCATTTTGGCTCCCACTCCAGTTCAGCGATGCAGGTCTCTACATGCCTAGCTACGCCTCTGACAAAATTATTCAGCAATTACTGTACATGAATACGTGTTATCTTATTATCAGAAAGAGAACACGTAGCCTATGGATTTAATTGTTGAAGAGTAATATCAATCATATCATGTTCTCTTTTGAAGAACTATGCACCTTATGAACTAGGGCCATTTGAGTTTTAACTTGTTTATAAGGTTCACGGGTCATTAAAGAATTATCAGAGGATCAACAATTTAGCAATTAATGTTTAAAATATAAAACATGGACGTCTGAAATTAAAGCCATGTTTGGCTCGTTTTATAAATCATGAGCAATCGGTTTGAAGTACCGATGAATCAGTCAAGTAAACTCATCACTGTTGGTATTCAAAAGATAGATCATAAATTAAAGTAAAAAAAAAACCTTGCAATAATGAACAAATTTAAGCCTACTGGGCGTAGGCACACATCGCATGTTAATGAAGTGTTTGTGAATTAACATGTCTCATTCAAAATAAAATAAAAAGAATATAATATTTCCCACGAGTCATAGTCCTTTAAAGGTTTATGGTTTATCTGTGGTGCTGGTAGCTGTACCATTATTTAAGCCTACTGGGCTTAGGCACACATCGCATGTTAATGAAGTGTTTGTGAATTAACATGTCTCATTCAAAATAAAATAAAAAGAATATAATATATCCCACGAGTGATAGTCCTTTAAAGGTTTATGGTTTATCTGTGGTGCTGGTAGCTGTACCATTATTTAAGTCTAGATCTTCTGGATGAGGGAGGTGGTAAGGATCTTTTATGGGGATGACACCGCTATCAACAACTCGGATGATTCTTTCTGGATAAGCAGGCCTTCGTTAGTTTCCTCTTCTATGATTTGCTCGATAACTTCCTGTAAATTAAAATACCACCAGTTATAAGTGCTAACTTTAATTTAGATCAAGGTAGACTGTGGCTGAAATGTTTTATACATGAAAACTCACTGTATAATGCTGAGATGGGCGAAAGGGTTATAACAAAATCAACATTTAATGAATATATGAGATACAAACACATTCCAAAACATATCTGTTTGATAAGCTGAATTTTGAATCTGTTAGTTTAAAGTTTAAAGCAAGGACTAACTCATTGAATCTAGAAGGAAGAAAATGTGCATGGTCTAATGATAAACATTCAGGTTACTGTAAACTATGTAATAACGATAGCATCGAAAGCACTGATCTTTTCTATTTCAATGTACACGCCTTAGCAATATTAGAGATAAATACTTTGACGACCTTAAGGACTAGTTAATGTGTTGTGGATACGGATGATTTCGAAAGCGGATCAGTTGAATATATTTGATGGCCTTTATTCAAAATTTTCTTTAAAATAGAATCGATAAAATCGGAGGAACTGTTGATCATCATTGTAAACAATACTTAACTGCTATATGGAAATAGAGAATAACTACATTAAAAAATATACCGCCCACTAATTAAATACAACCTTTATTATTATTTTAATTTATTTATCATTGATTCTGTGCTGATTTATCACTATATGTGCTTTATTGATACTTTTATTATTTCCTTTTTTCCTCTCTCTCTCTCATTTGTTTATTGTTTTTGTTTTGTTTATCTGATTTTATATTAACAGAGAAAGTAATTTTAAAGGCCTATAATAACAATTTAATAAATACGGTAATAATTTGCAAAAATTGTAATAAAATAATAACTACGATAATAGTAGTAGTATAATAGTAATAATAATAATAATAATATAATAATAATAATAATAATAATAATAATAATAATAATAATAATAATCATAATAATCATAATATATTTAATTAGCAACATTAGTACCTGGAATAAAAGTAATAATGATGACGATAAGAACCATAAGAACAATTATAACATAATATAAGTAATAATGAAAGAGTAATAAAAACAAAATGACTATACAGTACCAAATAATAGTAGTAATAATATTAATAATAATAATAATAATAATATTAATAATAATAATATTAATAATAATAATAATAATAATAATAATAATAATAATAACAATAATAATATTAATATCATTAATTATAACAATAATAATGAGGAGGTTTTAGTAAGATAACTGTTGTATTTCCAAATACCAGTAAAATACTGTACTAAAACTGCTTCTTTTTTACTGTACTGTATTGAATTTTATATCTTTGTTTTGCTCGTTGTTTTTAAGTTTAGTTTGCTCTTTAATTTTCTTGATTTTGTATGTTTCCTTTGTGAACGCGCCATCATGCTGATGCGTGCCGCTGATCTAAAACCGTATGTTTTTAAATGAAGTTCAAAGTTCAGTCAATAAAACTTACTTCAAACTACAGGTGACAGCAGACCGTTATGATGTTATACAACAGCATTTGAGCGTGCTAAAGGAAATGTGACTGATTAAAGTTTCATCGTTCTTTCTCTCTCTTTCGATTGCTTTTTTTAGATGTTTTCTCTTTTTGTTGTCACGATTTGTCTTTAATTTATTTTAACTGTAATACTATTTTGTTTAGTGATGTCAATAAAAGAATCTGAATCCGTTGTACATTTTCAATGAAGTTGTATTAAGCAAACGAACCAATTTTAAAGAGGGTTACATTTCCATCTAAACCTGAATCTTTACTTACATCAGTGACGTATCTACTTCTCCGACCCCCACCCGAAAATTACACGCGCCCTCCCCCAAAAAATTACGGTCAAGTATTAAAAAATCACCTAAAATCACCTTATTTTGCGAATTAGCGCCCCTCAATTGATCATCAAGCCCCCACTTCACCTTCGGCCCCACCCACCCATCAGCCCTCCCCCATTTCAAGACATCTAGATACGCCACTGACTTACATGACCAGATGAATGAAAATACTCAATCGATGTGCCACCAAATCATAACCAGCCTTCACCATACCCTCATGATGTCACCGGGGACGCAACTGCCAAAAAAATATTTTTGACAGCGAAGGGACGCTACCAATAAACATAGTTACCAACCGTTTCGCATCGTGCGGGACGATCCCGCATTTCAAAGTGATTTTAATGAAACACGCATTTTGCAGAAACACATGCGTGATTGTAAATTTGTCACGCATTTAACACAAGTCTATGCGTGCGATGTATCACGAATTCAGGGGAAAATCTATTTAAAATTATAAGAAATTGGTTGTATTAAAACTATAAAAACGGTGATGCAGTAACTTGAGTCATTAGGATGTACAGTATTTCCTTGAAGGCCCTACTTATTCCACTAACGAGTTACTAAAAAAATGATCAGTAATGAAATGTTTGTGTAGGTCTACATAGTTTGTGTGCTTAAATTAAATATAGGCCTACATTTAAACTCAAATTGGCTTATTAATAATATTTTTGCTTATGTACCTGTATTTTCAACAAACACTCCCTGAAATCGTTTTAAAACAGTTTAAAAATGAGGGGGAGGGTGGGGGTGGTTCCCCTGTCGGTTGGACCCCCACCCCAGCAAACTGGTATAGTCACTCATGCATTTCAAATCTCTGTATAATATATATTATATAGTAACAATATTTAAGGTTCATGTTGTTAACAACGATGATGATGATTACGATGACTTTCTTTTTTAAGAGTGGAGAATGTGTGAAAGGGAGATTCTTTCTGATGTCCATGTTTTCGTAGCGCCTAGCAATGAATGTCATGTTATGTGTTATTCGAAACAACGGCGTTGCAGTAGAGGTGCTACCTGTGCCAAATCTATTTTGCAATCATGAGGAAGCTGACACAAGGATGATCCTGCACAGTGTGTGTGCAGCAAAGTCAAACAGTCGCATTGTTGTCAATAACCCAGATACAGATGTGTTTATTTACTTACGGAAATAATAATAATAATAATAATAATAATAATAATAATAATAATAATAATACCAAGTTATTATTATTATTATTATTATAATTATTATTTTTGAATATTAGCCGTATTAATTTTCATAGTATTATTATTATTATATTATTATTATTATTATTATTATTATTATTATTATTATTATTATCCTACTGAATATTAGCCGTTTAAATTAAACTTTGGGAAATAATAATAATAATAATAATATTAATACCAAGTTATTACTATTATTATTATTATTATTATTATTATTATTATTATTATTATTATTATTATTATTATTATTATTATCCTACTGAATATTAGCCGTTTAAATTAAACTTAGGGAAATAATAATAATAATAATAATAATAATAATAATAATAATAATAATAATACCAAGTTATTACTATTATTATTATCATCATCATTATTATTATTATTATTATTCTCCTGTTAAATATTAGTCGTATTAATTTTATAATATATAATTGTTTATTTCTATTTACTAGTGAATCTGAGATATCATTATTCGAATTATTCGCAATAGATACAATACTAATAACAATCCATCATGAAAATGTGACTTTTACAAGAAAGCTGTTTTTAAAGACATATTGTATTATATTATAACTCTTTATTATTATGTTCTGTTTCGAAAATTACAGCCATGCGATGTCTAATTTGCTCATAAATCCTAATTTAAGACCATAAAAGGCCGTTCCTAAGGAAAAGGGGGCCCTTTTTATTTATTTATTCATTTATTTGTTCTTTATACTTCCACGGTGTGTACTACGGATGTAAAAAAATTAAGCCTTTTTGAGGTCTTGGCTCGAGCTCACGGCCTATTTGCAGTGTTTTTGTTTTCTTATATGTCTTTAAGCATCTATTTATTACTACTTCATTGTATTGATTCGTTGTTTTTAGTTTTTTAAAGCTGGCGGAAAACAAATGTCTTGATTGTATAGACGAAATAAAGTACCTGAGTATCTGAGTCGTCGCGTTGCGTTTATTAATTCAATTGAATTATTCCTCCATGATTGAATTGACGTCGACTAAACCCTCTCTTTGTTACTGCGTACGTAAACGATCACAAAAACTCACGACTTCACAATATTGTCTATAGGCTCTTCCGATGTTGTTTCTTGTAAAGTGTAATGTATGCCGATGATACCACTCTTTTATGTAGCTCCTCTAACCCTATCACACTACAACATGAATTAGATTCAAACTTTAACAAAATATCTAAATGGTTAAAGTTTAACCAACTATACTCTCAATGTTAATAAAACTAAATTTATTATTTTTGGTACTATTCACATTCTTAATCAATTTAAAGATATTTCCCTTGTCCATAATGGGGATTGCATAGAAAGAGTGGAATCATTTAAATATTTGAGTGTAATTTTTGATTCTCAATTACATGGAAGGATCATATAAGTCATATTGCAGCAAAAGTATCAAAACGAATTGGTGTCATACGTCACATCAATTAATGCGACGTATGACACCAATTCGTTTTGATACGTTTGCTGCCTTACCAAACACTATGATTGCAAATTCCCTTGGGATGCCAGTTTTTGATTACTGTAGTAATCAGGCTCATTTTCACCTGATTTTGGCGTCTCATCATATCATGTTTTGTTTCTGTAATTATCCTTACATCACAACATTTTGAATTTTTAGAGTATTTTTCCCCGAACTCAAGAAAGGTCAAATAAGCAATATACAGTATGGCCACTTGTCTTATTCCCCGCTCCCCGCTCCCCACCCCCTTTTAAATTTAATGTTACAGAGCTGAATGTGAAAATCAACGTTCTGAGCTTCATTCTATAAATACTTAAATTAATATTTGCAAATTTTACAGTAAAACAAAATACCTGCTTAGGGTCTTTTTAGTACTACCTATAGTAGGACTTTAGTGCGAGAAGTTAAGTATGATTTGGACCATGAAGTGGTTACGGGTGAAAAACTGCAAAAGGAAAGTTTAGAAAGAATTGCATGATTAGAATTTAAGATAAATAAAGATCGAGCCAATCAACTTTCTTTAGTTAGTTTCAAACATTTTACATTGGCATATGTTTTGTAATGTGTTTTGGTATTTCAATATCAAGTTGTTTAGGCATACTTTATTACCTTATTCCACTAAAATAACTACATTTCATATATGCCTAGTAAGTGCAGAATGACTACTAGTTACATGTTTACGTTATACTACTGTAATAGTCTTTAATTGGAGGTGCACACCTATTTGACGACAGTTACTTACGCAGCTACAATTTTTGTTTTTGTATTGTATTGCTTTTTTTTGCAATGTATATTTTGTCTAAATAAAAAATAAATTGTGTAATTGTTGATGAAATATTACACGTCGAGTTGTTCAAGTAATAGAAAGAGAAATGTATAACACAACTTAGACTAGACAATTGAACAGTAAATATTTTTAAATATTTTAATGTATTGCTACTGTTACAATTTAGAAATTCACTTGTTTATTACATACCACAATTACCAGTTTTTTGTATTGCATATTTTACGAATACACATTGTTAGTTGCAAAAATATATTCATTTGAGGCAGGATAAACTGTTAATTCAAAAATGAATACATTGTAATGATAAATCATTTTGGCAAAGACAATCAACATTATTAAATACAATATGTGATTAAAATGATGAAAGGTTGCATACCATATGATCCAATAAAGGACCTCGAGCGCCGCTTTAGAATTATTAGAATTTGTTAGAGATATTCTTGTGAGTGAGTAAGTGTTGCAGCACTTGAGTGTACATAGCTCTTGATATTTCGGATTTTTGGAAAACTACTATAAGCAATCTATTTCTCAGACTATAACACTGTATTGTATGAAATTGATAATCCTGTGTAACAACGTGGTACCATTTTAACAAGATAACACAAGGAAATATGGGAAACACACGACCCCATTAATTGAGTAATAAGCACAGTTATAAGATTAACACATATACACTTAGTGCTAATGGAAATGAGGTGGCTTTCAAGACGATGTGGACTATGACGCCACGTCTTGGTGAGTTTAGATATCATAATATGGTCAACATTATTTCATGACAAAAATTTGGCCAATACTATTCCTTTCATAAACGAGAATCTTAGGATAAGTAGTTGACACAATATCGAACTGCAGGTAATTCAACATTAGTATACATTCACAATAGCACTACTAAATTATTATCATATATTTATTCTGAAATACATTATAATGGTGAATAAAATATAAAGGTAGAGAATAACCCAGGACTTGCAACGGTGACTTCTTGTCCAATCAGCTGCAATAGGCGCACTTTCGTCTGTACACAACGAAAAGGGCCATTTAACTGGTGTTTCAAGTGCAATAGTAAATAATAATATCAATAATAACCTAGAACTAAAGTATGGAAGACTAACATTGGCTTTAGAAAACATGGCTATCTAGAATAAAAAATAGGCCTAATAATAACAACAACGACGACAACAACAACAACAACAACAACAACAACAACAACAACAACAATAATAATGATAATAATAATAATAATAATAATAATAATACAGTAGTAATAATAATAATAATGAATTTAGATTGACAATTCATGTACATTGTGTGGCAATAGCAATACTGACACATTCAAATCCTATTAAATGCTATAAAGGAATTTACAGCAATTTACAAATATTAATTGTAGAAAAATAAAGATAATTATTATTAGCATTATTTTTCTTTCTATATATATTCCCTTATTGCACCAAATCCCTGAGTACTAATGGATTACTATACATCACTGGATCTCTAACACGATTCACCTTTACAGTATACAGAATGCGACAGATCAGCAACAAATTTGATCATTTCACACAAAATAAAATTTTCCATTTATAAGTTAATAACAATAACTTACAACATAGATATAGTATTTGGTTTTGAAGGCTTTAAAATAAAATAAAGCTCAGTAGCCACAACACAAAAAGGAAAGGTTTGAAGCAAAATGACAAAGTTTAGTAGCTACAACACACAGCCTATATGCATTGATGATATTGCTGCTCTGACCTGACACAGCCTATATGCATTAATGATACTGCTGCTCTGACTGGACACAGTCAATATTTATTTATGACACTTCTGTTCTGACTTGGCAGCCAATACTGTGACACTACTACTGTGACTTGACACAGCCTATATGCATTGATGTCATTGCTGCTCTGACATGACAGCCTATATACAGTGATGACACTTTTGTTCAGACTTGACACAGCCTATTTGTTTTGTTGATAAATTTACTAATACAGTAGCTAATAATGAGCATTGAAGACATTGCTAATAGCTCATAATATTTCTGTATGTAAACCTCTACACATGACACACAGGTAATAATTACCCTATTAAAAATCCACTACAACTGCTTCACTAAAAGCTATCAATTTAAACAAAAATACAGTTGAACTTGCCTAAGTCGAATCCAAAATGCCATTGCAACAGTGGCGTATCTAGGGGAGGGTGCGGGGGTGCACGCCCCCCAAAAAAATTACTTGTGTCCCCCAGTCGTCCACCACCCCCCAAAATCACAGTCATCACGGTCAAGTATATAAAAATCACCATATTTTGCGAATTAGCGCCTCTCAACTGATCATCTAGCCCCCACCTTCGCCCCCCCCCCCAATTCAAGACTTTTAGATACGCCACTACATTGCAAAATTGTTCGACTTAAATAAAATTTGACTTACAGATTGTTAATTAATGGAAAACACAACAATTTGGCATGTAAAATAAGATCGACTTGGAAATTATTGAGTTAGGCAAAGTCAACTTAGGCAAGTTTAACTGTACTGTAGGTGTAATACTAAACTACTGTACATCTTACTAAGCAACAACTAACACTGATTATGCTTAAATAAAATAAAATAAATAATATACTCTCATAAAGAGTGTGAGGCCATTTCACCCAATAATCATGGCCATCCTTTCTTTATTCTGGGTTGCTCTCACTTTGTTACTAAGCAAACTTTTCTTAATTCATATTACTTTGAAATGAGCATGTGTACAATAAGGAGTACTGACATGCTTTCAATGTGCATTAAGTACAAAGTATTGAGCTTAATGAAGGACAGAGACTTAAAAACGATAAGTATTTAAGTTAAGACATTAGTGAGTCAAGACCAACTAAATGCAAATATTGTTTACACACGTATTACATTTACATTGAGTAACAAGTTTAAATAATTTGACCCTGCACACATCATCAATCATATTTACTTATTTAAGCATCATAGTAATTCTTCAGCACCTTGTTTCTGCTTCATCTGGACTGACATCATTTTGTGGATTTGCTAAAAACATAATTCCTTCATCATTATCATCTAGATTTCCATCATTCCTGACAGGATCAAATTCACTATTTGTCTCACTACTGGGTGTTGGTATGTTCAACGGTGTCGGACACCTCTCCAACTGGTTCACACTATACATATTGGTTGAATTTATGTTTGGACTTAATGAGTGAACATATGGGCTTGAAGTCCCAGCCCCATCGGTCATTGTCCAATATCCAAAGCTAATTGCATGTGACTGGTCAAGCATTGCTTGGCTATCCACCTCTCTTGTATCAATATGGTCTGTGATAGTGCTGTAGGCTGGAGCAGCCCTGTAAGGAGTTGATTGCCGTATAGATGTCTTAGTTAAACCAGACTCGCTATAAATAGACAAGTTAGACTCTGATTCTATGTGCGACAGACCATTACGTTTAGTAGGAACCCTCAAATGAACAGGTTCCTCAAAGCCCATCTGCCGTTTGATAGGCCCTGCTTCTGTATCTTGACTTGCCACTGCTGCTTTTGAGGGGGGATTCATTGAGGCATATCTTTCAAATGTACTCAAGCGTTCCTGACTTGCTTTCACTTTTTTCTTTGCTTTGGATCTTACACCTGTTAAACCTATCAGTGAAAGATTTTCTCTACCAGAGGACACTGGTGTTGATTCTACAACTGGAGTAAGAATTCGTTCACCTTCAAACTCACTCACCTCACTGACTGGTAACTGTAATTTATCTTTCTCAACAGATGGTTTTTTTGCAGAATTTCCTAAAGAATCCTGCCTACTGTCTACATTGCCTTTTATTGGCACATAATTAACAGATTGTTCCCAGAGGTAAGTCAAAGCTTCCTTAGAAGATGCAGTTGATGTTGGTGTAAGAATTGTCTCTGACAAAGCCATCTTTCTTTGTGATGGTTTAGTTGGTGAATCATCATTAGATTTCTTTTCTGCCTCACTAACAGAATCACGACTTTCAGATAGATCCACAGAGATAGCAGTCAAGAGATGTTGTAGATAGCGAACACTGTGCACAGTTTGGAAACACACACTCTCCAGTGCATTTAACCGAGTGTCTAAGGAATTCAAGTTAACTTTGATCAAGTTCTCTTTTGCGATTATCTCATCCAATTTTAGCTCCACATTCTCAACCCTGCACAAATGATAAAATAAGGACATAACTGAAAATGTGAACAATGACAACAGTGAGCTAAATGCATGTTACTAAAAATTGCAATGGAGTATGTACCTGTATGAAATCACAATTAGAAAAACACCTGCATTCTTATATTTCCATTTTACATACAGTATTAACAAATTTGCAATAAATACACTATTTATCGTTTGACTCCAATATATAAATTGTTAAAATAATTAAAAATTAACAAACTATTGTTTTTTAAATCAACTGTTTACAATATTCCAATTAATCATTCATGTACTGCATCATAATGTGTGTTTACCTTTCAGATGTAACCTTTAACCTTTGTTCACTTGATGTCTTCACCTGAGCCTCTTTGCTGCGGAAATAAAGCTCCATACATTCCTCTTCAAAATCATTCAGTATCCGGATATCTTCCTCTGGTAGAAAAAGCTCTATCAAGTTTAAGATAAATCAAAGTTAAATACATATACATACACATATATACATACATACATGCATGCATCCATATGTAGGTATGTACATATATACAGCCCTCTCACCAGGATATTTTTAAAGAGTGGTACAATTAAAAAAAATCTGATGCACAAAATTCTAAAGGGTGGATATAAGCCTTGCCAATTTATGGTGTGACACGACACGGCGCAGCCCCATGTCACACATGTTAATTTCATTTATTCAATACCTTCAATTTAATTTAAATGCAAACGATATCGATATGTAAACATAAGTAAGTCATTTTATAATTGAATTGTTCCGTGAACAAAATATTCTATTAAAATAAATATTCGATTCAAACCCCCACCCCATAAAAATTGCTCCAGTATGTTTTTAATCCGTAGGAAGGGTGCAGGGAAGGAAAAGATCTATTGGGAAAGCAATGAATCATTTTATTTTTCTCTTCCCTCATCCATAAACACAATAAGTGATATTTTTTACCATAATTCGACAACTGCTTAGAATAATTAGGCTTAGGCCTAGTGTAGTAGAGATCCAGTAGTATGTAAAGTGGGCCTAGGCAGTGCATGTTATTTGTATTTCGTGATCGTTGTGAACTTGTGGGACGGTCAAGACTAGGCGATGCTAAAGACAGTGAAGATGGTTCAGTAAGTTTTCCAAATAAAGACTGTAACCTTGAGGGTACACTGGCATTACAAATCACAAACATACTTCAAATATACTTTAAATACCATGGTAAGTCTTTGTGTTGTATTGTATGCCTTATCCAGATCTTCTATTGGGCTACTGCATATGAGTTTCAGATTCAAGAGTGGTAGTGAAGCTAATCCAATTCGCCTTTTTAAAGTTCCATCGAGGTTTGTTTGAGGAATTTGTGGATTTTATGTAAGTACCACTAGTAATGAGTGATGGCCTGTGTTGTGAAAATGGAAAGGGAGCCAAAATTTGATGCTTCGCATATGGTGTCTCGGGGCTACAGTCTATAAAAGCCAAGTCTGGGTTTGTTCCAGTTCCCCATCTTGCACTCTTGAAAGATGCTAGTTGTTTAGGGTCAAACAGACACATGAGATCATTTTGGTTTGCCCACTCAACAAGGGTTTCACCACTCGCAGAATTTCTATTATATCCCCATGAAATATGTTGGGAGCCACAGAAAAGGACTGGTACGGGAAATGGTGGAAGAACTGGAAAAGGCCATTTCACTTCTGGTGGCTTGTAAACGTTTACGATGGTTTGATCCCTTATACGGATGGCGTTCCAGTGGACATCAAAGTCTTCACTATTGGAACAAAGCTCAGTTGCAGGAATATCATCTCTGACGTATATAGCCAAGCCATACTGTTGATGGTGTATGAGATTACTGTGTAACCAATGATTGGTAGTTGTTGATCCTTTGTTGTGCGCGTTTCCTGTAATGCCAATACATCTACTGCATATGTTTTGGAAAGTTCTTGTATAATGTCTCTCTTACTGGCCGAGAGACCTATAATATATATATATTATAGATTGATTTTTATTTCAATAAATTTTATAAGTTATCCTGTAAAACACCATTACACTTTATTTTGTTTTATATACAGTATATATTTCTTTTTCCAATTTTGATGTAACTGATAAATGTTAAATGATTTTATTGATAAATTAAAATTAAAATCAAATGTTTCTCAGCAGTTACAGTATAAAATCAGCCCCATAGATAAGGGGAGAGTTACAAACAAATAATTATTTATTTAAAATTTTATAGGCCCTATATGCCTTATACAACCTCGACTAGATACATGTTCACTTCCATGAGTAATCATTATTCTTGCCCCAAAACCTAAACTAGGAGATAACTGAGAATGTTGTCCGAGGACAGTTTTCCTTTCTAGGAGATATTGTGTATAGTCAACTGCTCTCTATGTTATTCCCAGGATGTTTTAATCTATAGATATTTAAATAATATCTGCTGTATCTAGATAAACCACATTCCAATCCTCAAGGTGTGGCCGGGATAATCTCTGAATCGTGCCAGTACATTCCAATACTCCTAGGTCCTAGGAGGTTGCATACGTTGCTGTTTGCACAAAAATCAGTTGACCACTTTCAAAAGAAATGCTCGGTGAAAAGTGAATTGCTTAAGTGACCTCTAATGAGCTTAGTTGTTGTGGTGAGGGGTTTTATGTTGCGAATCTTAATAGGTTAGTTGTAGTGTGAGGGAGATTACGTTGTCAATGAGTTTCACAAGCTTAGTTACAGTATGATGATGTGGTTTATGTTGCAAGTCTTATTAGGTTAGTTGTAGTGTGAGGTGGTTTATTTTTACAGTGATTTTAATGAGGTTAGCTGTGTCGAGGGTGTTTATATTGTCAGTGAGTCTTATGAGCTTAATCATAGTGACATGCTTTATGTTGTGAGTCTTATTAAGTCAGCTGATAGCCGAAAATAACTGATAAAGATCATGGTGATGTTATGATGATGATTTTACTATATAACAGTGTCATTTCTGGCCATTTAGAGGTATTATTTCCTCAAATTTTTGCACCTCAGTCCCAACCATAGTGGGACTGATGTGACTGAGGTCTCACGAAATGTCCCCCCACCCTTTCAAAACAGATCTGCACCCTTGGTGGCGACGGGATTTATGCTGTGAGTCTTATTATGGTAGCTGTGGTGAAATGGTTTGTGTTGTGAGTCTTACTATGTTAGTTTTTACATATAGAGTACAATGAAAGTTGTCTTACTTAGTCCCTTGTCTCGACTTGGACGGGGATTTCTACAACAGCAATAAATAAATGCTCGCAAGAACAGAAACAGGTGTTGAAAGATAACAAATGGGGGTACCATCATTGATTTTTGTTCATACTCCATGATAAGACGATAACGTTGAAATTTCCAAACTACATCTGATATGCTACGGATTCTTGCATATGTGTTACTGAAAAATAAATCAGTATAATTAATTTTTAAAAATATTCACACTATAATTAAGTACCTTAATTATGGTCAGAGGATATTTATTTCTAAAATTATACTCAGGCCTAATACATACAATAGTTGAAGTACTGAATATAATGAGCAATAACAGGGGTACCACATTAAATATGTAAAATAAAACTTGATAGAATTTTGGAAATAATATATTTATGTGTATTTTATTTATAATTTTATTTTATTCTTAGGCTCAGAGCCAAGGATATGCCAATACTATAGCGCATTTAATCACTTTACGAGTGGCAATACATTCACAAGAACAGGAAAAAATCCTCTTGCTGTGACAGGAACTGAACACAGAACCCCATGGTTGAAAGGCAAGCATCTTACTCCAAAAGAAATGTTAAAGTACTACTTACTTAAATGTTGCAATGAGAAGATTAATGAGTAGAATGTTAGCAACAATGCAGTATAATGCCATAGCAGATGGTACAACCCAGTGTCCAGGTACACACCTTGTTGGGTCAGGCGCATCCCCACAAGCTGTTGTAAAGTAAAATAATCATTTTTTTTTTAATGCAGTGTAATATCATAATTAATGATCGGAAAAACATCAATAATCTCAATCACGTTCGATTAATAGAAGGTTGGCGCAGCGAGAATGGTTTGGCACTTTATCAGCATTGCTGCTCTCCAGCTAGGAGTATACAAGGGTACCTGTTGGAGTTGCTTGCTCCTCAGCTGATTACCAACAGCAACACTTAAAAGCAAGTAGATTCAATGACCACAGAAAAGAAGCACTTTGTATCTGCACAGAAAAGGTGCTACATAAATGATATAAATAATAATAAATTCATTCAAATTTTTAAAACTTACGATTGATTTCTGGTGCATACACCTCCCCATAGATCATCCAGTATGGTTCATGAAAAATATTGCGCAACATGTACCAGCTAGGTTCCATATTCTGATGTGTAATGGATTGACGCACTACTCCAAAGCTCAGCATAATCAGTAATAATAAGACAATGAAATAAGCCATATCCCGCATCTAAAGTATACACAGTAAAATGTTACATTTTGAAAGCATTGAATTAATATCCTTTCTACACTCACTAATGAAGCATGTTGGGAATTTATATTACTTTATTTATGCTTTAACATTAAGAAGGCTGCAACCTGCCGTATAGATACAGTAAAAGCATTATTATATATAAAAATACACAAAAAAAATACACACAAAACAACAGGCAGTGTATGATTTAATTTCACTTGATTTGAATTCAGAAAATCACAAAAAATACCAAAATTTATATTTTTAACAAAAAAAGCTTAAACAGCTTATTGCCATTAGAGTCCATAAAACCTTTAACTTTAAAATTAATTTAGGTTCTAATTATAGATTAGGTCATTAATAGACATAATATAGAATATAGAATACAAAGGTTAAGAATTGAGTTGACAATTCTTACCATTTTACCCATCATTGTTACAAACGGTCCAAGATAGATATTAATACTTAAAATGTCCAAAAACTTCAGGTACCAAAAAACAATGTCAACAGAGTATATAACACGGCCTGCTTGAAGCGTTGGTAAATTCATGCGAAATCCAAAGCCCATTAGAAACAGTAGTATTGCTACAGTATCATGAATATTCCAGTAGTCTTCATACCAAACCTCTACCTTTTGAAATACTTTGCTTGGCTCAGATGTAACAAACTATAAATTAACAAAGTACAAATAATAATAATAGTGTGGTTTTATATAGCGCCATATCCATCTAACATAAGATGCCCTAAGGGTCCCTTTGTGTCTGAGATACCATCACTCTTCTTATTTAAAGACACAAAACCACTTCTGAATATTAAAAAACAGCAATTAAAATGGTAATTATTCAAGTTTATTTGGGCTACCTGTGTAAATTTTATGTTGATTTCATCTCAATTAACACAGCTATATATTCATTATCAGATGCACTTTTATCATAATGCGAATACTTTTTTTATACCTTGTTTATAACTTGTTTGTTATAAGACCATCAGAGGAGGGCCGAAAAAAAAAAAAAAATTCAATTTTGTTTTCTTATTCAGCAAACTTCCAGAGAAAAATAATTAGAAAGAAATATACATCTTATTTTTGTAAATTTCAAAGCAGCTGCAGGCGTAATAAAAATAAGAAAAACAACTTTTTCTGAATTTTCCATTTTGTCGTGGCAGTGGGTGTACTAATTGATCAAATTAAAATTTATTTATTTTTATTCAAAATCATCATTATTGGCGGACAGCGGGTTTGCTAAAAAAAGTTATAAAAAAAGCCTTGCCTAACAATGATGTTTGTAATATATATAGTACAAATTATTAACTCCTACAGTAACCAGTTAATTAAAACCAACTATGTTGTTATAAATTGAAATTTTCATTGCATGAAACTATGCTGTTGGTATATAATGCTAATTATTCAGAACGATAACAATGTTTGCATAAAAGATGATAGAGTACCTCTCTAATTTGTTCTGCTGCAAATGTAACAATGTAGACAACTACAATCCATTCATTTAATGAAGGCTTCTCTGGTGTCGGTACCAATACAATGTAGCTATACAGTCCCATGAACATGATGAAGGTAAGCTGAGATAAACAAAATAAAAATCTACACATTCAGTTTTAACAATATTTAAGTAAATTACAATAGAGACATTTAATCTTTTGTGGACACCTAATTTTGTCAAGACAAAAATTCTATACTATATTGAATGTAATGAAAAAGTTAGGGGACCACGAGCATGATCTGAAACCACCTATTTTTAGAGAAGTCTAAAACATAGTTATCGGTACATTTCTTTTGCCAGAGTCAATGTTACTTAAAATAGATTACATAAGAACTTTAGCAAAGAAGACAATTCCATAGATATATTTTATAATAGTGTAAGAGTATATAAAAAGATCACATTTATTTTACATATACTAGAGTTTTGTAGTCTTTATTGTGACTTTGTTACTATTTGTATCTCTTTATTTGTAATAATGACAATAATAATAATTTAGATTTATATAGCGCCTTACACTAACTAAAGCCCCAAAGCGCTTAACAATGATTATATGTATATGTATATGTATGTATATGTAATTTTAATTTCAATTAATTTAGTTATTTTTAAAAAATTATTATATTTTTTTTATTATAAATTTTAACAAAACACAAAAAGGAGGAAACAATCAAAGCAGTGGTCAGTTAACCAGCTAGGCGTGCCGTTCACCCGCAATTTAAGGGCAAATGCTCAGCGGGTACATAAATCACAGGCACCATACCTGTAAGAAAACCAACCAAAACTAAGTATGGCACCTTGAGAAACAAAAACAGTGAAATTTGTATCAGTTTTTTTGTTTCCATTCCATAAGTGGCGGACCACTCGCTTTTGAATGCGAATTGAAATAAAATAAAAATAAATCATTCCATTCCTTACAGGTTAAGCCCAAAACTTAGTTATCAGTACATTGTATACATCATTCCATTCCTTACAGGTTGAGTCCAAAACTTAGTTATCGGTACATTGTATAAATCATTTTATTCCTTACAGGTTGAGCCCAAAACTTAGTAATCGGTACATTGTAAAAAATCATTCCGTTCCTTATAGGTTAAGCCCAGAACTTAGTTATTGGTACATTGTATAAATCATTCCATTCCTTACAGGTTGAGCCCAAAACTTAGTTAACGGTACATTGTATAAATCATTACATCCAAAACTTAGTTATCGCTCCATTGTATAAATCATTCCATTCCTTACAGGTTGAGCCCAAAACTTAGTTATTGGTACTTTGTATAAATCATAACATTACTTACAGTTTGAGTCCAAAACTTAGTTATTGGTGCATTGTAGAACTCATATATTTTCTTGCCAACTCTTAATGATCTGTGTTGCGATGGAATATTTCGTGGACTTGAAACTAATGGTTGAAATCTTCCAGATGCAGCACCATTTTCTTGATTTTTCTACAAAAAAATAGTGTAATATCTAATGTACAGTAACTAGTAGTACAGAAGAAATTACTTGGATTTGTCATGAAAATTAATAAGCCAATCATGGAATCATCTCCTACATTTCATCGACTGTACTAAATTCCAAATGGGGATCTGTATCGCTATCTATTCATTGAATGTCAGATATTTAATGCTTGCAAGGTATCATAATATACTGTATGAGGCTTGCTTTCCCAAAACCAGTATAATGTTGTTAATTTTTAAACTGAGTAATAAGCATAAGATTGTGGCAGTACTGAAGAGCTGTAATATTTTTACTTTGGCAAATGGTAAGTCGATTCCAGTAAATGATGTTTAAAGCAAATACTGTGCCATTAGTCGACTTGGATTTCTCATTATTACTCTTATCATTGATGAAACAGTTCCACAGTCATTAGTGTTATTGTCATAATCATTAATAATATTTTATTTCTTTTATTAAAATTTCCCTAGTTTGTTTAGATTTTAATTACATTCCTTTCTATACTATGATTAAGTTTAAGTAAGTAATGCTATAATAATTGCTTAATCAAAGAACATAATCCTTAATATAACTATTTAAATTTTTAAAATCAATCCAAAACCTGTAGCATAACAAAATATATAGGATGTTGAAAAGTCAGAGTGCATGTCTATTAATGATGTTTATTGTTATAAATTTTTTCTGTTATCATGCTGTTTGACCTGTGTAATATAGTATTGTTCTACTTGCGCACATAATAATGGAAAAATGGATAGTGGTTATGTGAACGTTGAAGTGCTCTGGAAAAGTTGCCTATAATCGCACATAAATTGGAAGAAATGATCGTATCTTTATATATCAATATCGTTATTACATCAGTACGAGTCACTATTATTGTCTGATTGTTAAGGAGCACCTTCATCTGCCTGTTCTAAGCATCATCTGAGCTAGCCCTACTGTCGGACCAACTTTACACCCCTCGCTCACATCGAATTAGGTTAAAGCCGCTCAGACTGATTGACAGGAGCCATTTGTAGGCCTATTGATCTTACCTGTCACCTTGATCTTGCTCGTCACGCTTGGTTGAATTTGTATAGAATCATCTGTCAGTTCGATGTCAAGGAAGAGTTCTTTTCATATGCAAATTACCGATCTTGATTTTCTGATTGACGGTTCACTCTCATGTAGTTCCACTTCTTCAGATGTTTTTTTGATTACAGTCACCATGGCTACTGTCATATCTGGCAACTTCAAAGTTTTAACGCAACAAGGATCGGATCGATTTTATCGTTTCATCATTTGCTTTAAAATATTAACTGTGGTTTCTTCATTTTTATTCTCAACTGTTGGATCCATTTAATTGGGATATCTTGCCTAGGATTGCAGAACATATTCAAAATGTTTGTTGTCAATACTGTTAGTCCTGGTTCCACACTCTGAAGTCTTGGATTACAGATGCCATAAACTGCTTCTACCTAGTCCATGCAGATGCTATTTTGATTTTAATGTATCTTACTATCACTCCAAAAAATTCTGCAAGTCACGTGTGCAATGTAAATTAACTCAATTAACTAATGTTGATTATGAATAGTCTCGTCTCCTTGACGAACGGAATCCTCGTGTTACTGATGCTCTATTTCTTGACATGAGTAAAGCATTTGATAAAATGCCCCATGATATATTGTTACACAAGCTTGCTGTTCATTTTAATATTCAGGGTAATGTCTGGAAATGGATATCATCATTTTTAAGTAATAGATACCAACGTGTCTGTTTTAATGGTACAATATCATCTTCTTTGCCTGTCACCTCCGGTGTACCTCAGGGTAGTTGTATTGGGCCGGTCCTTTTTAACCTTTTTGTAAATGACATTAGTTTTAACCTTTTATCTCATTGTGTTTTATTAGCTGATGATGTACTTTTTTTAGACATATGTTGTGCAATAATGACGCTACCATCTTTCAGAGAGATATTGATCAACTGTGCAACTGGGCTTCTGTCAACTCTATGACTTTTAATGTAAATAAAACCAAAGTTATGCACATCACTAGGAAGCGTGAATTTGAAAAGCCCACCTACTTCCTCAATGGTAATGAAATTGAATCTGTTGAAAGTTATAAGTACCTAGGTGTGCACCTTGATCATAAGCTCTCTTGGGATGTTCACATTTTGCATGTTGTGTCCAAGTCGAACAGACTCCTTGGCGTAATCCTTTCCCATGCTGGAAATAGTTCACCTGAAGCCATCTCTTGTTTGTATAAAGCTATGATCTTGCCTATCATTGAGTATGGTCTCCCTGCTTGGGGTCCTGTTTACGCCAAACATGCTGAACGTCTTGAACAAATTCAACGACGTGCTTCTAGGCGTATTCTTAAAGTCGGCTGGGGGGTATTACCTTATGAGGAGAGGCTCAAGCTGTTAAACTGGCTGTCCCTTAAGGACCGTCGTGATCAAATTTTAATCTCTTTTATTTTTCGTTGTTTGTATAATTTTAATTACTGTTACAGTGTTGTTGATAATCTTGCAATTAATCCTTGTTACCCTGATTCTCTCACCTTCAAACATCCATACGCTCGCACTAATTGTCTCAAATTCTCTGCTATCCATCGTTTCCCTGTTCTACGGTCCTCACTTCCTTCTGAACTAAAAGATTCTGCAGTCCTTTGTTCTCTCTCGGTTTTCTTAAGGCAAGTTAAACAATTTTTTCTCGACGCTTAAATTTTTTATCGTTCTTTTATGAAATTTTATCTATTATTCAATTGTGTGCGAAATCTGTGTTTTTTAAAATTATTTTTATTGTCTTGGCCTTTCACTTTTTACATTTTAAACCTTTCTTTGTATATACTCGCTAATAATGTAGTTAAGTTTTGTTTTCTGGGGCTCCAGACTTTTGTCATGGTGATTTTGTTGCTTTTGGGGCCCCAAGACACTTGTCTGAATAAATAAATGAAATGAAATGAAAATGAAATGAATAATGATGTGCTTATTGCATTTGATAAATTGTGTAAGTCGTATGTGAAAAGTGATCTGTATTACTGCTTATATATATTTATGTATTTTGTTGAAGATTGTTGTATGTTTCGTTATGTATTTAATTTACTAGAATTGCTTTTATGTCCGATTAGGAATTAGGAAATGGGAGGGGGAAGGGGAGGTAGAAGTAGGTTGAAGTAGATTGGAAGAAAGATTTAAGGTATAAGAAAGATTTAAGGTATAAGAATGATTTTACGCAACTCATTAATCTGTTGATGTTACTGTTCTTTTTTGTAGTTTTGTAGACTAGGTGTCAAATTGTATTAACTTGATGTGCTTCTTTGTTTTAGTGTGCTAGTCTGTACGTAGACTACTGAAAAGCAAAATGTTCAATTGCTTTTTTATTTTTCTGCTACTTTATTATATTGTTGATTATAAGGATGCACCGTTCACTGGAAACGTGCGCCACCGATCTGAAGTTGTATATGCAAGTCATACAGTATGTTTCTCATGAATGATCTGCCTAGATTTCAGGTTTTCAAAAGAAGTCAATCTACAGTTCCAGGCTTAGATTACAGTCGATTGAAAATAATCTTATCAAATGTACAGTTCACTACTGGTTCAGTGGCGGCACCAGCAGGGCTTAATCCCCATCGGACAGGTTAAGCCCCCACAGACCAGATATCGTCGGCCAGTCAGACCAAAAAAAAAAGGCCTAATGAAATGCAATGCGTGTTAATTGAGTTGAGTTTAAGAGTATAGTGCCAACTGTATTCCCCGGCTCAGTCAGAAGGCCCTCTGATGGTGATGCGCCAAAGTTATCCTTATCTTAGTTATCCCCCTGTCGGACAGCTTAGCCCCCTACAAAATATATCCTACAGCCGCCACTCATATTTGAATTTTTTGTCTGTATTGAACTTGATTTCAAAATAAAAGGAATATATAATTTAATAATAATAATAATAAATAGATAATTTTAAACATAGTTAAATCAACCTATTGCAGGATATCTATGCTGTGTGTAAATGTAATGTATTGTCCTTTTCTTTAATAATTGATGTTTGGGACTGCCAAATTTTGTACAGGAACTTTGTTCCTCCTTGGATTTGGCGTTCACCTATACTTGAGGAAATCAAAATGTATTATTATTATGTACCATTTCTAAGTGATTCCCATCTTGCTGCTCCTCATCTGCATTCAAATCTTGAATTGAATTTGAGGAACCTATTTCATCTTTTTGCTCCTGGATGAACTCCTCCAATGTTTGAGGCTGAAGTTGTAGTTCTTCTTTTGTTTTAAAAGTTAAAGCAAGTAAAGTTGGTGGCAAAAATATTGCAAACAGAACCTAAAGAGGAAAAAAGCACATTAGATATCTATAATGCACCAATTGATTCATACAAAATGCTAATTACTACAAATGGAATGTATAAACTCCAAGTGAAAAGTAGATACCAAAAGTGTAAAAAGATACAAAAGGAAAGCAGATGCTACAAGTAGACAACAGATGCTGCAAGTAAAATGGACATTTACAAGTATTTAATAATTCAGGTTGCTTTTTTATATATCATGTACCTGAGTGGGTTTTTTTTCCCTGTCATAGTTTAGGGTCCTTTGAGTGAGCTACAATTATATACTTAGTTTCATTTATTACCTTGAAGTTCATATACTTCCTGAGCTGTAGGCCACCAAGCCAAAGATCATTAAGCAGTAGTTGACAGCATATATGTGCAGTAAACTCCCTGTGGTTGCCAATAGCTGCCAGACTTAGACAAGTCTGATTACTCCAGTTCTTTAACTGTACTGTCAATAACTGCATAGTGAAGTCATCATCCTGACGATAACACTGGTCCAATAGATCAAGAGCCAAGTTCTGAAATTCTCTATAAAATAATTATTTTTAAAATGTGTTTTATTATACATTATCAAATTATTTATTTATTTATTTTATTTATTCGGTAATAATATTAATATATTATACAAATACAATTACAAAAACAAACGAAAACCACAATTCAAAACAAATTATTAACAAAAACAACAAAACAATATTAATTCTAGAGATACCAGGAGAGGTAAAAGTGAAAACACTGTCATCAAAAGTTGTGCTTGTCCAAACTAGAATTTACAAATGTTCATTAATTAAGCAGGAACATACTAATAACAATAAGAATAAACAATAATTTTAATTATACAAATATAAAAATAATTATTAAAAAATTCACTTTGCATTATATTACATAATTTATACTATAATACTACATAAAGCATTGTATCATTTAATTCCATTTAAATAATTTAAATTGTTATTAAATTATTAATTATAGAAATAATTTCTGAAAGCATTGCACATCATCATTTAAATTCAAAATTCATTTTCATTAAGCATTAAATTTCATTTAATTTCAAATTTAATTTAATATTACAATCATTTATGAAAATATTAATTAAGTTTACTTAACAAATTTTTGTACAATTTCTATTCTATTGAATTTTGCAAAAAATGGGATTGCAAGTTAAATTTAAACATCTGCTCAGATTAGGAAAGTCAAATTGATTAGTAATGATACTATCTAATAAGGTAGTTGAGTTTTTGGTGATACGAGATGGTCTGTGGATGCGGTGTAGATAATGATTGCCAAAAAAGGAGTTAACCAAACAGTGGGCACCGTGGGCACCAACTCATGCTCCAGAATATCAATACTGAGGTCTCCCATAATGTAGACAATTTTGTTTTCTCTTGATAATTTAGAGAGGACAGTGTCAAGTTCATTAATAAATTGAAAAAGGTCAAGGGAGGGGATCTATACACGGTTCCGACGACAATGTTTTTGCAATGGGGTCTGGTAATCTCAATAAAAATTGATTCATAGTTAGAGGGGTTAAGATGGAGGTCATGTCTAGTAGAAAATTGGAGACTATTATGAATAATATACATGGCTACTCCACCACCGTCTTTGAGTGTTCTACGGTGGGAAACAAAATTAAAAATGGGGAGCTGTACCAGGGGATTATCATATTTGAGCCAAGTTTTGCTCACTCCAATTATATCAAAAGGTAGTTTGAAAAATAAAAGGTGTTTCATTTGTTCAAAATTTTTTTAAATGCTTCTAGAATTTAAATGAATGGTAAAAAAAATTGACGTTTTTGTGATAGGGAACTCATCAGGGTCGTAATACTTTGTTATTAGAAAAGAATTGAGAATCAAGATCTATATTGGAGGTAAAATCATCTGAATTGTTAATGAAGGGGAAAAACAAAGGTTGGATAATCGGTCGGGACTCGTAGTGCTGTTACAACTACAATTAACATTATTTAATAGCTAGGTCATGACTACAACAATTTTGTTCGAAATGGGTTCAATACAAATTCTACAAACTGAACAGGACGAAAAACTGAACATTGAAGCCGGTCTGGAGGAGAGTCTGTAATGTGAGAGTAGACTGCAACTTACGACATACGATCGTGTGAGCCATCATTCCACAGCGCGCGGTCTGAGATGTTAGTTTGACATGGCTAACTTGTTGCTGTACAACAAGAATTGAACTTTGTATCTTCCCACGGCTGTTATTTTTCCCACGTGCGCTACTAAATTTGGAACTTGTGTGGTTAAAATTACTTTAAAATCAGCCTATCCGGACCGGAAAAGTCTGTCGATATAGCCGAAATTTGACTTATAAAAATTCAAATTAAACAAACAATTTACACACATAGGAAAGAATTGGGACTTTTTCAAAAATCCGACTGACATGAATTTTCGAATTAAACAGAGTCAACTTCGGCGGACTCGACTGTATATCTATTCGTCTACAGTATTTATATTATATATTAGATTGTTTATTAAACCTGTTAGTGGCAGTTTTCATCGCTGTTGGTTTTTAAATGAATAAAATAAAAAACTAAAATAGAGTAAAAATGAAACATTTACTCACGATACTTATTTAATTTTATGTCCAAACTTCATAAAAAATGTTTTGTACCAGAAGTATGAACGATTTAAGGTTAAGGAAACTAAGTCATACAGGTGATAGTCGTACCTGCTCGCATGTATGTATAAGCCTATTGTCTATATCGAGGCCAAACATCTCACTGTTGTAAGTTTAATCCCACCCCAGAGAAAACATTTGGGTAGCCCAACCAGCAAATTTAATATTATCTAAGTAAACAAGCATCGTGTTGAAATTTAAAGAGAAATGATTAACTATGCTCCTGGATTTATCTCTTGTCGACGTTGCACGATCGCTAATTCTTGCGCCATTGTATTTGTTTACAACATAACACATGGTTTTTGAGGAGTAAAATCATGTAGTTTCATGTGAGTTGCATCGCTAATTGACCATGTGCTCTCCTTCCCGAGTAAAATCAGGTCTAGTGAGTGTCTATGGTAAGAAAGTTCGAGCTAATGCAACATTACATACGTGAGCTTGTCATGCAACAAATGAAATTAAGAGGCTGTTCTACAGTAGGGGCGCCATTTGCGCTAGTTGCAAAAAAAAAAGGAAAAAAAAAAAACTAGGAAAACTCAATCTTCACAGAAAAAATATGTAATTTTAAAGAATATGTAAATGTAAGAACATTAAATAATCATTTCAAATCTCTAAACAGTCTAAGATTCCAGGGGTTTGCACATAGAATAATTCTCAGCGTTTTCTTCTATTTTAACATAGGGAAATAAAAATTAAAAAATATGAAATCTTTGATAACATGCCTCCACTTACGTTGAATACTTTCTTAGTTCTTCACCTATTTCAGTATCAAGGTGGACATGTTCTGCTACCCTTGCCATTCCTTTGTATAGCTTACTGGCAACCAACGCTTTTGCCATAGCTTCTTCATCTTGCTGCCACATAAATAGAGCCATCTTGTGACGCTTCATTAGCACTGCCCAGGCCAGAAGTTCATTGAACGGATAACTAAATGTTCCTGAATACCTCATTGATGAGTCCGCTTCTTTATCCAACTCATTACCAAAAGAAAATCCCTGTTAAAATTTAAAATATTGTCTGTAAAGTATATTCCCTTCCCTAAAAATCCCTATTACAAATGAAAATGGCTAAAATGCTCACAAAAGCAACTAACCAACATTTTCAGTATAGCAACCAAGCAGTAGTTAATTGGTATGGTTCAAACAAATACACAGCAATTACCTTCTTCATGCTTGGGTGGTAAAGATTGCGAAACTTTTTCTTTGTATAAACCGATCTGTAACTTCCTCCCATAAGCTTCTCAATAATAACACCAATGTCGTACAACGTACAGCGAGTAGAATTTGAATCAATCTAGAAAAAAAGAATAAATAATATACTTATCTGTATTCACTGTGTTATATTTAAAATAAAAATCTTCTGAACATATAATATGCTGTTTACTACAGTCTATTGACATGATATTCAAATAACACACCAGAAAATCAATATACAATGAAGCATGGACATACAATGATACGCAATGTATTGCATTGATGCAAACTGATAAACATTGGCTTGCATTGATACACACAAAATACAATATTACTTACCTTCCTTATTTCTTTCAAAAGATACCGCATACTACTAGATGGACCATGTTTCTAGGTTACAAAATCATCAATTTATAATTTAATATCAAATAATTCTTTTCATAAGTCACTAAAAATACAATTTTAAAAATAACATACAAATAAATTCATTCCTATCTAATAATTTGATTAAAGCTGATATTTATGCTGAATGAGAATAGTATTCCTGATGACGACATAATTAATGTCGAAATATTGAATCCCGACACGATGGCGTGCATTTCGATACTTGGAGAATAGTATTTTACACAAAACTGTCTCAGATTAAATGAAAGTTCTATACAAATCATCATCAACGCCAAACATCACCGCACTGAACAAGATTTATCCAATCGGAACAATTGTTAGCCAGTATGTGCAGAGATCTATTTAGTTTGATTGACATGATGACCAAAACAACTCCATTCCCTAAGCCTAATAATGAGACTTAGTCTATGTACAGCATCTTATGTGTATGTTTTCCTTGAGATGTGTCTCTTTCAATTGAGTTTATGCATGTGGTTTTTGTTCTAATCAAATAAATTGAGATATTTACATAACAATTTTTATATTATTCAACAGTTAGTAGTAGTTCTATATAACAGTGCAACTTACAAAATTGTAAAGGTCTTCTAGCCTTCTAACTGTTAAAAACTTGTGCATGTTCACACCATTGTCCTTAAGAAGTCTGACAAATTCAACACGGTCGGCCATCAATGCATCTTGCATCGCTTGTTCTAAAGCTGCCTCCTACAAGTCAACCAACATAAATTCAAAATGTAAATGTTTATATTAAAATATATGTTTATATATTATGTTTCATTGAGATCATGGTGATACTCTAATGATTTCTTTGTCACTCCATAGTTCACAAAATCATAAATTAAAATGGTTTGCTTTTATACAGACTGAAATAAAATGAATTAACATTGGAATTAACATATTTTATATTAAAGGAGATAATAAATAAGAAAAGTCATACCGGCCATTCTCGTCCATAAACAAACACCTGAGTTTTAGCAATATCCACCCTATCCCATGCCATTGCCAGGCTAAGCTGATCAGTAAAGGCATGCTGTTGGGCCTTTAAAAGAGCTGTAAGGATGGCAAGATCTAACTCTTCTTCCTCATCACTTAGACAAAACACAGTTACCTAAACAATAGTAAATAACAATATTGGAAGTATTACTGTACTTAAAATGATAGCGAAAATAAGATAAACTTTGTTCCATTTGCAAAAAAAGAATACAAAGGACAAATCTTCCTCCCTGAACAGAACAGTCAAAATAATCCTAAAATATTCAATACAAAGAAATGCATCATAGAACAGAAACACAATGAAATCAAAAAAATTTGTAGAAAACTTCAGTTAATACTAGATATTTTGACAAAATTACCAAAAACTATTCTGAAGAAGTTTTGCAGAAACCAGCAAGTTCCTTGCAGAAAACAGAATGTTACTTGCAGATAACAGAAATTCAGTTGCAGAAACCAGCACCTTGCTTGCAAATAACAGATAGACGTTTGGAAAAACCAGCAAAGTTGCTTGTGGAAACCAACAATTTTTTTGCAGATAACAGAGAGATGCTTGCAGAATCTAGCAAATTCGCTTGTGGAAACCAGCAAGTTGCTTGCTGAAATCAGCAAGTTGGTTGCAGAAGACAGCGGAGACATTTAACACAACACAGATACATGCAAATCAATACTTGAACACAACAAACCAACATTCCTTCATCTAAAAAGAGACCAAAAAAATTTTCTGTGTTGTCTTACCAGTTCTTTATTCTTTACGCACTCTATAAGTTCTTTCAACAAGTTATGGGCTCCCTCTGTTGACAAATGGAATGTATGAACTAGTGTGTCAATCATTTGGTTTGCTATATTACTGTCCATGGATCTATAAAATATAAAGACATTCATGATAAACAAAAAACTAGTAACTGGCCAAAAAATGATCACCTACATGGTCAAATTTATAGACAGATTTTTTTTTACTTAATTTAAGAAAACTCACATAATAATTGATGCAAAAACTAAACACCCATCAGAAGCATAAGAAATAATTCAAACAAATTATTGACCTAAGTATTACATAAAAAACTCATGAAATGGTACAAACATAATCATGTAAAAATATTACTAGTAGTACCACATTACACACCAACTATATACATATATTTTATCACAGCTTTCTGACAGTTTCCTAGCTGAAAGTCTCCTGACAACGTCCACTCCATGGACGAAGGCTAGGGAAATACATGTATGCACTTATTCAAGTCTACATTTATATTAAATAAAATAAATACCCTTGTTCATTGTTAATTCATTTATTTAATTATTATTATCATCATTATTGCCATCATCATTTATACACTATATTGCAATTATTCCTTACTAGATTACTAAAATAAGTTGTAAAAGCCATCATCTACTTTGTAGCAAAGCTAAATTGATCCAGAGGACTCCCAAAGAAGAGTTGAAGGGTATTGGAATAGCGTGCATCTGTGTTTGTGACTGCCTGTGTGTCCTTCTGTGCACATAACTCAAAAACTAATCTGCAGCGATTTACTTCACTTTAATTTTCACACATTGACAATATTACATGTATCAGTCCTCCTCGAATTTGGTGCTGATCGAAAGTAAGATGCAGATTTTAGTACGTTATTTATTTATTTTGTGGCTGCAACTGATAGAGCCAACTCGAGCAGATCGATAGACCAAGACATTTGGCTAGGCCGAGCCAACTCGAGCAGATCGATCGACCAAGTCGTTTGGCTAGGCCGAGCCAACTCGAGCAGATCGATCGACCAAGTCGTTTGGCTAGGCCGAGCCAACTCGAGCAGATCGATCGACCAAGTCATTTGGCTAGGCCGAGCCAACTCGAGCAGATCGATCGACCAAGTCGTTTGGCTAGGCCGAACCAACTCGAGCAGATCGATCGACCAAGTTGTTTGGCCTATGGTGCTAGGTCAAGGGCCATATTTTTTCACTACATAAATATGGTGCAGCAGTGCAAGGGTTTGTAATCTCAGATTACCTTGTTAATTTTAAATTGGCCTTCTTTATTTATATTTGTTATAATAGCAGCAAATCAAGTAAGTTTTTATGGGTTTACCAGTATTACCAAAAAGCAGACTATCGCAGCTAAAACTTGTGTTTATCTTGTAAAAATGGTGTGGATTATCTTTGTATTTATTTGTTGAATGCTTCCAGTTTGTACAATTACTTAACAGATATCAACCATGCCATTTTACTGAGGGCAGTCATCCACAGAAGTTACTATTAAAATGAGTAGAACAATATACAATGAAATACACATGGTGTCACTCTACTACTGGAAACAGTTAAAAACAAGTGACATGGAGAATTTGAATTACTTACCCTTCATTTGTGTACTTATACGCAAATGCAAGTATGTCTGCTGCACGTCCTGTGCCATCAAATACAACTACAGGGATTGGCGGATTACTGTTCACATGTTTCCTAATGGTATGTATAGTATTAACACCACCTTCTATTACTACAGCAATAACAGGTAACATTCGGCCTGAAAACATTCAAACATAAATAAAGTCTTAATTACGTTACCATTTTGTTTATACATGTTTTCCAAATTGTAGAGTTTCTTTCTCACCAACAAGACAATATACTTCACATGAATTCTGGTCTTGATGACAGGGAGAAGGATACGGTGTGCTCATCGGCACAATGAACAAGTGAACAAACGAGGACAACAGTACTCCCAGAAGAGTGGAGAGACCCAATATCCCCCACAATATTACAAAACGAGTCATTTTGATGCTCCACATGTTCGTGGACATTTTAGCTTGTAGGCCTAGGACATGAACAAGAGGACTATGAACTGAAGACCTGAAGATGAATGAAGAACTGATGATGAACTATGACCTGAAGGTCACATTTCACTTGATAATTGCTCTTTTGTGTTGCAGCTAAAAAGTGCACAACAAAAATCAGTTATTTGCCATTGTTTATAATCGCTTTTATTTAATTGCTTTATTCGAACTGGTGAGAAAAAAAGTAATTTTTTGAAAAAGTGATCTTTAATCAAATTTTTCTTTCCAGTAGAAACAGGCCCTATGTGTAGTACTATAGAACGGGATGAAGACATATTTTCCCACCTCGTAAATGTCAAGTGTACCAACCACATTTACGTGGATGAGTGTATCACTGCAGACTCATTATTCATTATCTTTTCTTGATCTTTACATTTTCTTAAGTCTAAACCTATAGCCTATTTTAATGAAAATTAGCAATTCATAGCATTTTATTAGTTTCTGAGTGCAATGTATATTTTTTCAGTTGTAGTTTTAATTTTTTTTATTTCTCCTGACGCAAGTCCAGTTATTGTCTATTATTCCATCACGACAATAACAATTACTATCAATTTTTTTTATTGTTGTTTACTGTTTTTGAATGCCATTCATTGTTCTTGCAACTTTTAGATTTTAACGCGGCCCCACCTTTTGTAAAGTTAAAAGAAGAAAAAAAAATAATTAACCTCCCAAAACGCCTCAGAGATTATTTTCAGACAAATAGAAAACAAAAATTTCGCTATGGCAGGGCTGCGGACCACCTAGGTTATTGTTTTCCCGACCGGCCCCACTTCTCCCCGACAACGAAGCTGGAAATTCCATGACAGGGGTCTAAGCGGGGGTCCAGAGGTCCTCGACTGGACCCCCGCTAGCGCCACCCATGATCCTAACGTTTCTTAAATTGTTTTAATTCCAAACTTATATCCTACTTAAATTAAAATTAGCAATTCATTTTAAAAGAGCGCCTCTTCAAGTCAGCATTGCTTTTAAAGCCACCCTCTCAAAATATTGTTGAACAAATAAAAAAAAATAAATAAAGGACCTTGAATTCTACTGACGCTTGGATCACCAAAATGCTTTTATAGTCAAGTGGTTGACTTTTGCCATGTCGCAGGTTCGAGTCCCAGAGAAGGCTGATTTTTTTCAGTCTTTGTCAGATTCCTCTTCTCTTGCATTTCAATTTATAAATTCATTGAATTATTCTACTTACTATTTTTATATTTAAAATAAAGTGATTTACATCAAAAACCTAGAGACAAACTCACCTGAGGGCAGTCTTTGTTGAGACATATACTGTTCAAATTTACAACGTAATGCTATTTCTGTTCCAAACTGACCCATTGTACCATTATCAACCAGTAAAAAGTGTGTATGATGACTGTTCAACTTGACTCCTTTACTTGGAGGGCATGAAACAGTGTGGTATGGGGTTGACACCTACAAGATACAGGATATAATTTATAATTTTTAAATTTTTTTTAAATTTTTCTTCACATTCAACAGCAAGTACACTAACCACTTACAGGATGGAATGATGCTTTATAAACTAAGTCTCTTTATGAAGATTAGAGAGCGGAGTTGTTTTGGTCATAAGAAAGTCCTGCTGTGACAGGAATTGAACTCAGAAGCCTGGGATTAGAAGGCGAGCATCTTAACCCCTGAGCTATTCAACTCCACTTTGACATCATTTGAATGTGACATTGTGTGATGGTGAGTTGAAAGAGAAGATGACAATAATTGTGTCAGGAGGTCATTGTTCATAGCCATCATAGAGAATAAAGAGGCATGAGGGATGAGGTAATTCCAAGAGAAGTTGCTGCTAAAGAATGTACCCAACATTTGCACAAGAGAGTCAAATAGAATTACCCCATCTAAACCTGTGCCAGCATGGAAAATAGACATTAAAATGTACGATAATGATTGTAAAATCAATAAGTTGTGATGACAGAAGATGCGTGGGCCTTAACTCTGCTCGTATATCCTATAGGTCTCCGTGATCTAATGGACATGACACTCGCTCTTATAGCGAGGGGTTGCAGGTTCGAATCCCGCCAACACTTTTTTTTTCATATAACTGAATAAAAGAACCTTTCGTTGAAAGGCTATGCTTGATACGATTATAACATCTTGTTCCTAATTTGAGCAATATTATTATTATTTATTCATTTGTTTAAATATATATTATGTTTTCGGTGCTATTTGTTATCGTTAAGAAAAAAACTTTTTTGATGAATAAAGAATTGATTGATTGATTGATGTAGCAGACCTAATTATAATATTATTTAGTATGATTTCCATGCTGCGACCTATTAAGCTTTTCTAGCTTATCTCTAGCTCCACTATGTGTGAGCATTTCAGTCAGTTGTTTTTTTCATTTTTAATTTATTTATTCGACCAAGAACACAAAAGAAAAGCAAGACAACGAGAAACAACACGATGGTCAGGGACAGCTAAAGCAAATTAATTACTGTAACTCAAAAGAGTCAGCTGCCCCTTAAATATATAGAAACATTCATTGTATTGGAGAAAGCGCCTGGGGGTTAAATCTGCACATATATCCTATAGGTCTTGGTAGTCTAATGGATATGACATTCACCCTGATAGCAGAGGTTGCAGTTTCAAATCCACACAGAGATACCTTGTTTCATAACTGAATTAAAAGAACTTTTCATTGAAGGGCTATGCTTGATACAATTATAACATCATGTTCCTAATTTGAGTATTGTTATTACTTATTCATTTCATGTTTATATTGTGTTTATGGTGCTACCTTCTGGTCTCGGAATATTGCAAATAGCAGTTCTCCTAAACACCAAAATATCCACTGACTAATCTTAGATAAGAAAGTATAATACATACTCCCAGTGTTGAAATATACGCCATCATGTTGGGATTCAATATTTTAACATTAATTATGTCAGCATATGATGATGACATAATGTTGAATCCCAACACAATGGCATGTATTTCAATACTTGGGGTATGTATTATACTTTCTTGTAGTTCTCTCTGTACCTTCAAAAATAGCCGCCTAATAATCAATCATTTATAAAGCACCAATATCACTAAACTGAAGTAAAAATCAAAGGTGCTCTGCATGTTTAGATGTTAAAAAGTGAGTTTTGAGTTTGGTCTTAAAGATAGCAACTAAAGGTGAGTCAGCAATATTTAAGGAGGGAGATCCAAAGAGTGGCAGTTGAAAATAAAAATGACCTGTGACCGTAGGATTGGTGTAAAATCTTGAAACATATTTACGAAGGAGGTCGAGTAGGTTAAGTGGGCTGTCGGAGTCGCAGTGCTTTAAATGTAAGTAGAATACTACTTCATTTGTGAATTAATGGGAAACCAGTGCAAATTATAGATAACAGGACATTATGTGCGATCATCTATTAGAAAGTGTTAGTTTATGTGCGGCAGTGTTCTGAAGACCTTGTATTCTGGTTAGCTGAGCTTTTGGTAGTGCAGAAAAAAGTGAGTTACAATAATCAAGAAGAGAAATGACAGAGGCATTGATTAAATTGGCAGTAGTGTGTTTAGGAAGATTTTTCCCAAAGTTAGCAATATTGCATAGGTGAAAATTAACTGTTTTAGTGAAATTACTAATATGATTGTTTATAGCAAGTAACACAGAGAATGTCTTGTACTTTACAATTTTTGCAAACATTAAATTAAAATGTCTGGATTTTCTTCTTACCCATTTACCCCTTAATTTATATGATCTGTATTTTGAAAGGCTATCATTTTTGAAAGGCTATAATTTTTGTACTATATTACTAATGCTGATGTGATTTCTTATGTACTATGTGGAGAAAGAATAAAACAAACAAATGGTTTTATTTATTTATTTATTTAAAACCATATTTAGAGTGGGCGACCCTTACAGAATAAACCTGATGTTCAGGGGCCCACTTAAATACAAAAATATAAAAAGTATATAAAAATATATCCAATCTATCAATTTAATCATAAAATTTAAAACAGCAAACATTAAAATACTAAAAAAATAAAAAAGGAAAAGAAAGAGAACAGGCAAAACAGACAAAGTTAAAAACAAACACACACACCCACACACCAACACACACACAAACACCCGGACCCCCACAGGAAAAAACCTAAGAAAAAGGGGAATAATAAAAGTTTAAAATGTGTTGCTTGATGTGCATTTTAAAGGTGTTGTATGCAGGTATGGTGGTGACGGTATTCCAGAATGAAGGAGCTTGGTAACTGAAAGATGATTTGAATGAATGGAGTTTGGGATGAGGAATATTGAGATAACCAGCGGCCGGGCAACGAATCTTGTGCGCATGTGCCTTTGCTGTCTGATATCCAGTCATACAGTAGGCCAGATAGTCTGGAAATTGACAGACTAAAAGTACTGCGATAAACTTTGACTACTTTGAGACAATAATATTTATTCATACTAATAACTTCATCAGCAGATGGTACTGAAAACTTTGTATGAATAAAAGTCAATGTCTCAAAAAATTTATATATAAGAAAATATAAAAAAATAAAATAAAGATATATAAATTAATGTTATAATAATCTATGATAATACTAACTCCTTTTCCAATGAGCGCTTCTTTCTTGTTGAGTATTCCCCATGGAGCAATACCTATGGTGACAACACGCCCTCTCATTTTGACAGAATGGTTGTCAAGTGCTTCTCCACAATGCAGAGTTACACCTATGAATAACAATTATCATAATAATAAATGAGTATTTTGATTGAATTGGATTGGAACCCATGAAATTCCAAAGACTTGTTTTCAGTGGGGTCCTGCTGGTGGTGATTGGGCAGTTAAGCTAAAAAAGTAAATAAACAATATAACTGTCAAAAACTTATGGGAGATGGAGAAGTGTAAAGATTCAATATCATTTTACTGTATTTGCCATAAAACATTAAAAATTGCACAAATAAAATCTTAAAACTTGTTCATAAAGAAGATGAGGTTTTAATGCCAAGAAGTAGCATTCAATATAGAAGGTACTGCATTATTATTATTATTATTATTATTATTATTATTATTATTATTATTATTCCTACCAAGTCTTCTTGGATAAGGAAAAATGGAGGTCCAGTATACATCTTGCTTATGTGCACTTTAAAGAACCCATTGCATCTTTCGGAAAAGTAGGGGGTTACCCTGATGCTATGGTCCATTTCAGCCCCTGTCGTGTAATGATGTGAGCATGTACTATAGCTACATATAAGCGCCACTTTACAGCAGCTAGGAGGTGACGGGCCATGCCTGTACGCAATTCAGCACCATGCCTGTACGCAATTCAGCACCATGGCACTGTGAGTTATGGGTATATTCTCCTACCTTTACCTTCACTAGTAAAGTATTATTGAATGTTATAACTATAGATATCTATTAAACTGCACTTTGTCTCACCTGAATTTATACCAGTGGTAATAATCCAAGCACCTGTTGTTTTAGCTGCCTTTTTAAGTCCTCTGCATAATACTAATTTTAGTTTAGGTTGTAAGTCAAAGTTGCGAAAACCACCACGTATAGATATTACCAAATTTGGGATGTCAAGTTTATAGGTTTTGGATAGTAGTTTGTATATTGTTTCACTCGGTGTCTCATCCGACAGACGTAAAAACTGGTAAGAAAAAAAAGCATATTGTATGGTAATAGTAGCAGCTATGATTTCTATTTCAAATATAAATCCAATGCTACTGTATAAAGCCAGTTTTCGGGGGAAAATTGATAAGTTTGACAAATAAATATTCTAAAACATTGAAGGAGTGTTAATAATAAGGATCCATACTGAATAACTTGTTTAGTTTTATTTTATCCAACTCTCTCTGAATTCTGATATAAATAACCTGTTCTTGGTTGCCATTTGCTCCCACACCCTCAGAATTTAACTAAAGAGAGAGAGTTGAAACATTTATTGAAACAAACAAGTTACAATTTACAGAAGTACAAAAATATGGCACTAAAAAGAAGCTGGTTGCATGTCAATTTAGACAAAACATCAAGATTTACATATAACACGTCATACATTAACTTTAAAAAAAAAGGATTAAATTTCTTTGATCAAAAGCTCCTAAATAAAGCTTATAGGCCTCGAAGAATTGCATAGAAAAGTTAGATAATTAATTGTGGTGTATAGCAATTTCTAAAAATTTACCTAACCTGTGCTTTGTTTTCCTTTACTCAAAATTTCATTTAAATAGCACATGCTTTAGTGAAATTTGCTTCCACTCCCTCTGAATTTAAATTTAACTAACCAGTGCTTTGTTTTCCTTTACTCAGAATTTCATTTAAATAGCACATGCTTTAGTGAAATTTGCTTCCACTCCCTATGAATTCAAATTTACCTAACCTGTGCTTTGTTTTCCTTTACTCAGAATTTCATTTAAATAGCACATGCTTTTAGTGAAATTTGCTTCCACTCCCTCTGAATTCAAATTTAACTAACCTGTGCTTTGTTTTCCTTTACTCAGAATTTCATTTAAATAGCACATGCTTTAGTGAAATTTGCTTCCACTCCCTCTGAATTCAAATTTAACTAACCTGTGCTTTGTTTCCATGTCCTCCTCCTTGAAACTCCATCTGTCCATATGAATCCGTTGGAAGCTCTATGGTGTTCACTTTAGTTGACCATGCTTCTCTTGTTTTGTTTTGCTTGCTCACTCTGTGTAAAGCTTGGGAACGTCCACAGCCACATCTGAAAAAAACAAAAACCGTTGATGATTATTACAGTACTTTATATTATGGAGTAGTATTAAATATAAATATTGTGCAGATATCAAAATCAAGAAGCATGAATCTGTGCAATGCAATATACTGCACCTGTAAGAATCTCTACCACTTGGTGAAAACAGCTTGCATTCCTTTTTAAGTATTGATGTTTCTATCCAGCTATTTTGAGCCTGAAACAAAAAAAATAAAAAACAAGACCCAATATGATATCTCCTACATTATCTAATATTTAATATTTAGACTTACACAACTTAATGCCAACAAAGCCTCTAAGCACTTCACATTATTACCCTTGCTCTTTGGATCAAGCTGTCACAAGATCAGGATATTTCATTCTACTTTACAGTACTATTTAAACTAAATCGTAAACTAATGAATATGCATAGCTTGTATGACTCATGGTAAACAATCTGTGAATGGTAATAAGTTACATGAATATTAATGGCTTTAATGTGAAGTGTCAGTGTATGATCCTTACTATTAAGTGAAGTGTAAAAGTATACAAATACTGTAAAACCTCAAATTGAAGCCCAATGGGCTTAATCTCAAGAAGAAGCCCTCTTTAGTTTACAAAAATTAGCTTCGAAAAGAAGCCCATCTCCAACCTAGTTTAGGTGATTTAATGCCGGTTAATACACTCCTAAGATACAGACTGATGTTACAAGCCCTATTTATTGTTTTATAGTAGTAATTCCCAAAATTTTTTCACCATTCATTTTGAAAAGAAGCCCCTTATTTATTTTGCAAAAGTAGCCTAGAAAAGAAGCCCAACTTGAAAAGAAGCCCATCCAAAGGTAGCAAAAAAGGTGGCAATTGAATTGAAATTGATGGTGCCCTCCATGATCTTGTGCCTACCATATGACCTACAATAAAAATGCCTCCCAGGTTTGATTGTGAGGTCCATGCTGCTCTAAAACACAAAGACTGAATTAATTGAAACCTAAAATGCTATGAAACTCAAAGATTCCTCCTCTATTTCCAGAAAAGAATTTAAAACATTAGTGAAAATTAAGTATCCTGGCACTGCAGTGCCAGGATGGCTAAGACAATTTTAAATTAAAACTAATAATGTATCTAGAAAGGCACTATCCGAAATATGTACTCTTTGTGAAAAGATCTACAAAGAATATGTTGAAAATTAAGTATTAACACTAAAATTGCTCCTTTTACGCTGTACAGTAAAAGCATAGCCTCTCCATGGTGTGATATTAGAATAAACAATTAAAACAAATTATCAAGTTTACTTGCTAAAAAAACTGTTATATATTATTTACAGAAAGCTATGTTTTAATAGGTAGCACACCATTGTGTGAACTAGATTTTATCATTTAATTTTCAATTTAAATCAAAAATTCAAATATACTGTATAAAAGATAGAAAACAAGCATAGCAGTACAAGCATGAGGATAATGTGATGTCTACAGGGGAAAGCAATTAGTCAGCATTTCAATTCAATTATCTTCTTAGATTTTGTGACTTCTTAGATAGTGACTTTATTGCTGTGGGTTAGACAGCATTCTATGGTTTTGCATAATTGCTGGTAGTAGTATTAACAGTAGCTTTTCTTGTTGTGCAACACATTCTGAATGTTATGGAGAGCCCTATGGATAACAGTACCCTGTACTGGGCCCCACCTTAAAGTTTATTGATGTTTATTTTTATTGTCTTTTTTGGAGGTTATGAGAATGAAAAAATTGAAATAATTTCAATTCCAACTTATTCAAGAAGTTTTTTTATTCTGTATGTATCTTTACTGTTATAGGCTTACTCCACCTCACATCAAGTCTGCATATACTACTGTTAATAATGCCCCATTGAAAGGTATTACTGTCATTTGCATTACAATTACATTAGAAACTATTAATTGTGTGGAAATTTAAAAATATAGGTGCGCAAATTCCTAACCACTTCTATATTGAGGCAAATCTATAGCATTATTATTGTATTAGACTATAGACATTTTGTTTCATGCTTTTTATTATTATTGTACAGTGGGTGGGTGTACAGTAAATGGGTTTTGAATTAATGTTATTATATATTTATTTCTTTATGTATGTATTATTATTAGGTGGTACAGCATTTTAAGGTTTTTGATTTACAGGTACTGTAGCTGTACCTTGCCCACAATTTGTTGTCTATTGTATTTTGTTGTCTATGTATCAATTCTTGACTGTAAATTTTGAATGAAAATTAAGATACTAATAGCTTCAACCATGGTGGGACTGAGGTAGTATTGACCCACCATCTGTGAAAGTAGTCCCTCTCTGGGCCCCCGTAATTCAAATTCTCGGATCCACCACTGGCAAGGATTAAGTTGAAAAATAAGATTGATAATTTGAAATTAAATAAAAATACCCAAGAATTTGCAAGTCCAATGATTATAAAGTATAATTTACAATACAACAGTGGTAATTTAAATTAAAATTAGCAAATGTACATATTCTATTTTTTATAATATAAAGTGCATAATTCTATGTTATTAGACTGTTCCGTATACACATATACAATACACATCTTGTCATTTTGTGCATGTTTTTAAAACATATTCACCACCCTAAGCATTTATACTGATTTGTTTTCTCCACCATGTAGTTTTTTGGGTCTAGGGCCTTGGCCGGCTACAGACAGTAGGCCTAGCCTAGGCCCTACTAAACTAGAGATTTAATTAAAAGAATAAACACCTGTTGCTGAGAAGTTCTATATAGGCCTAGTAGTAGTACTGTACCTCCATACCCTACATTATTACTAGGTAGGCGTCGCCTAATCTAGCTTATGCTTACCTTGGCTTAGTTGTAGTAGCTAACTCGACTAGGCAGGTCCTAGTACTAGGCTATGGGCCTGACCTTCATGCAACGGCTAGGCTTACAATCATGAATTAGCCCTGGCAAAGGCCTAGCCTAGCCTAGTCTTATGCCCAGACTACGTAGGCTAGCCTAGCTTAGCGCAAGTTTACTAGGCTTAGTGCTTACCATATTTGATTTGAACCTAAAGGTCAATCCATGAGAATAACAATTAGGCGTATTTAAAACCAGTACTGTTTTGGTAGGTTTAGATTTAGTCCAACTGCATCATGATACTACAGCACATAAAACATAGAAAGTTTTCACCCGTACCTATTAAAAAACATAGTACAAGCAGGAGGCATCACCAAAGATACTAGAAACACAAGATAGAGTTCTCCGCAGAAAAAAACTGTTCCACCGAAATGCAATGTGGGAATACAAACTATGGGGCGCCGCGTACGGCTGGACCTAAAAAACTTATGACAGCGTTACACTACTGTGAATACATAACCTCCTTTTACAGAGGTAGAAATCGTTGCCATTATCCATGAGATACAACAGGTTGGCATTAGATAAATCAAAACAATAAAATTTAATGACCGACACCAAAGCGCAGAATCGTATGACCGGACTGCGACCAGGGGTGGCGCCAGGACCTGCCCGACGGAGGGGCTAAAAGCCCCGACGGGGTAGGGGGGATAGTGGAGCGAATCGAGTCTCACTTGGCTGGGGGGAGGGGCGCCTAGGGCCCCCGGTGGGGGTCCAGGGGGAGAAGCCCCCCTGGAAGCCACGGATATTTGATGAATTATGGCGAATTTTTATTACTTATTTGATAGGCATCGAGTTACTATAATCAGGGAGTTGCTATATTATGACTTCATGTAGGCTATGCTTTCTAATGTTGACATCAGCTTCCAAAACCAAAACATTTTGAATAAAGCAAGAAACAAAGAGTACTGTATGCAATGTGACCATCTAATTTATTTTCAATCCTCATTCTTAGTGAAATTCTATATTTTGGAAATTTTGCATGAAATCTGTCAACCACGTTGTCATGGTCGAGGTTGCTTTACCTATCGCGATGTATTCCAACCATCATGAGGCTATCTAAATGAGCATTTGTCATAACAGAACGCAAATTATTTTTAATTAGTCTCATTGAATTATTATTATTATTATTATTATTATTATTATTATTATTATTATTATTATTATTATTATTATTATTATTATTATTATTATTGTTGTTGTTGTTGTTGTTATTGTGGTTGTTGTTGTGATGAAAAGTTAACACAAACGATATGGTGGCTAAACGAATATTACATGTAAATATTTTTTTTTATTTGTTTGTTCCCC
>NW_022744966.1:1020728-1022328 GCF_011630105.1 Anneissia japonica | reverse complement strand
ACGTTTTCCTCCATAATGGAAAAAGAAGGGCGCCGTGTGCGTCTGGGTATACTAAGCAGCAGAAGGGCGCCCTACACGACTGGACCAAGTATAGAAAACTTGCATTATAAAAAGAGAAGGGCGCCGCGCACGTCTGGACCAATTTCCGCCAGATTTTGCTGTGCGAGTGCTCCATCTTGTATTTCTAGTATCTTTGGCATCACTCTGAAAAACAGTTTCGCTGCCTCTCTGCAGCTGTCAGAGATGAAGAAAAAGTAATAGTGCGTCCTCATCAGCCAGTGATGAGCTGATAATGAGTGTGTGACGAGTTAATAGGCCATAAATGCATGGACCTGTAGCATGTAGTATTTCATGGTGTCCAAGTAAAGAAAAACTTATATATTTAAAATAATTGTTATTAATAAATATATTTTATGAAGCCCTTTACATTGCTGGGGGAAATCCGTCACTGAACAAACAAACAACTAATTACAATATCACTCTCTCATTCTGAAATAGGCCTGTCACGCCAAAATTTGTCCGGGCCAAAATCGGTCCCCCGGACAGCCTGGCCTACCTGTGATAAAGCGGATCTATGTTTCGGCCGAATCACAGTCGTGGTGCTGGAATTGTTCGACGGTGGTTTGAAGTTCCAATCAAGTGAAGGAAGGGTGTGGGTGCGATGACACTTATTTGGCCGATGTCCCTGACGAGGGAGTATCCCAGATGGAAAGGCTGATTTTCCAGACGGCAAAGTGGGCAGGGACCTAGGACGGCCAAGCACAACTCAAGAGGGATTCTAAAGAGCGAATCACCTGGAAATTCCAACAATTAGGGATTTGAAAGGCTTATTTAATCAATTTTAGAGGTCACTTTTTCTCGAGCAAATTTTAAGAATACGCCATTCTAGACTCTCGGAAATGGCACTCTGAGATGGTAAAAATGCTTTTTCAAAGCAGTGTTCCTCGAAAAAAAAATTATTGACTTCTTCCCAACGCCAGCTATGTTCCCCCTCGCAATTCAGTATTATAATAGAGTAAGTTGAAGCAAGTTGAAGCCTAATAAAGAAATCTGAAAACATCTTAATCTGAGGATGGATAGCCAGTGGCGGATCCGGGTGGGGGCTTGCCTTTAATTAAATAGAATTTAATACACTGTTTTTGGTTCGACGTCGTAGAAATGTATGTACGAAAGTGCGTTCTTCAGGCCTATCGGTTCATCGATCTAAGGAAGCGAAGACTTACTTATTACGTGTTACTTATAGCGCCTTTATTTTCGTTCAGCTTTAGTTTGTTGCCCAACAACCACTGCTGAATATCAGGGATAAGGTCTGTAAAGTGAATACAGTGCTGCTAGCATTGCTGGGATCAAAAGAGTGTACAAATGTACAGACTGAATAAACATGGATTAATAACTGAACCTTGGGGCACTCCATAGTGTAGGGGATGTGAGGCAGAATATGAACCAGAAATATAAACCCTACGGTACTACTTCTACCGCATAGATAGATATTATTTTTATTTATTTATTTCGGTATAAAATGTACAACATGCATGAGATTAAAAATATAAACAGCAAATATATATATATATATATATATATATATATATATATATATATA
>NW_022744966.1:1013398-1020140 GCF_011630105.1 Anneissia japonica | reverse complement strand
TATATATACATACATATATACATATACATACATACATAGGACTTACTACGTATTCAACTACTCAATATTGTTGGAATATAATAATATATTGCCTATGTCTTGATAATTTTTTCTATGTATGAGCCTAAGAATGAAATAAAATTACCGGACATTTTTCAAAAGGGGGACTAACCTTGAAATTTTAAGAAATTTAAGGTCATCAAAGGACATCTCAGAAGTCGGAAAAGCTCATTTCTGGCCATCTAGAAATCAGAATTTTTCCGGGGGGATTTTTTTTGGGGATTTTTGGAAACATTTTGAGCCCCCTCTTTCAAGTCCTTGTTCCGCCCCTGATAGATGTTCTAGCTGGGTACTACGGTACATTCCGTAATAATGGCTCAAAAAAACTCCGTCTTAGGTCTCCGGTCCGTCTTTCGGCCTTTTTTATATCCTGATTTATGAAATCATAGAAAAAAATCGGCGTCGGTTATGTACGGTAGTTCTGTGTTCGTCGTCAATCAACAGAAAATTCACAATAATTAGTGAGTCGTAAAATAATTCACAATTAGTGAGTGGTAAAATAATCTAGCTATCCTTCGCCCACTGCTGGATCCGCCAGTCCACTCATCATGGGTGCACTTTATTTTTTTCTCATTCCTCTCAGGGGCCCTACTGGAGTCACCCAAATGTAAAAATAACCACAAATGTCAAAACATTGTACCCACAAATGTCAAATTAACCGAATTTCATAACATGTATTAAAGCCACAAATTTGAAAATTAACCACAAAATAAAATCGCCTACAAGTGTAAAAATCTGTTTACAAATGTAACTACAAATGTAAACATTTCCATGTCATAACATATCATTGCCAACCGCAAATGTAAAATTTTATTTTAAGACAAGTTATCAGATACATGTATGGGTATGTTGTGTGTGCGTGAGGTTTTCATAAGCATTACAATCTTTAAAAATATTGACAGACCCTAATTAACTACATATACAGGGCAGCCAAGGAACCCATTTGCGCATTTTATTGGCACAACATAATTATGATAATATTGATGTGTAGATTTTATAAAAAAGTTGTGTGCCAAGTTTCTGACGCCTACGATGCCGCTCCTTTTAATTCAAAATGGCACCCCTATAGCCTACGCCCCTGTATCAATCTCCCTATCCCCAATATGTCAATATTGTACGCCACTAAACACAGTGAGCTACAGCAGAAAAAGTCAGACTCTTGTTAACAATGCCAGAGTAGGTGGTCATTTTTCTATTAGGTAACAGAAAATCTTTTTTCTGTAAGTACTGAAAATCGGCCGGAAAAATTGTTTATTTTGAGCAATGTTAATCTAGCTTGCGAAATCAAAATCTGCGGAATCAAAATCTTTGGCCGGCCGCCCGAGTTGGCCCACGGGCTGGGGTGGAAAATTAGGGGTATAGCCTAACGGGATAGTATTGAACAATCAGCACTGGAACACCAAGCAGCTGGGGCACAGCCGTGCCCAGCTGTTTTAGCCCGTCTGCCAGTACATCCTGCTTTAATTAAAAGGCGCAATATTCAGCAGAAACACGTTTAGTGCACGCCGATCAATGCTGGGGTGACGCCTCGCCGTTAAAAGATCAACACGAGTGTGTTAAATTATGCAATGACTACTTTGCACAGAACTCAAACAATTATCAATACTAACGTTACTAAAGGTTTTTCTATCGAAACCATCCCCATAGTTTAACTTCAGCCTGGGTATTTCGTACATAAACAATGCGTTATTTATTTCATAAATCTGGTCTGTACCAGCTTCTATTTGGGATCACTCTTTTTGGAGTAACTTACAGCGTTTTCTATGTGCACTGGACCAGAAATACTATAAGCCCACATTGGAATGATGGTCAAATCGATCATGTAAGTATCAGACTACCAAGATGCATGACAGCCTCAGGACGAACCATATCGTTAGTGTTTAATATTACTTCTTGAAGGTCATTATTATTATTATTATTATTATTATTATTATTATTATTATTATTATTATTATTATTATTATTATTATTATTATTATCATTATCATTATTATTATTATTATTATTATTATTATTATTATTAATTATTATTATTGTTGTTGTTGTTGATGTTTCATTGTTTTGATATTTAAATGTTTAATATGCGCTTTTTATCTTATCATATTTGTATAATTATAGACTTACAACAGGGGCGGTGATAGCGGGGACCTCTGGACCCCCACTTAGATCCCCCTGTCGAGAATTTCCAGCATGGTCGTCGGGGAGTAATCAAATCTCGAGCGCCGAAAGTACAATTCAAGCATGCCTTACTAAAGCTGTAACATTTTTGGGGATTAAAAAACAGTTTAGTGCGAGCAGTGCTACCGTATGTACGAAGTGTTTTATAGCCTACTATTGCGATCGTATGGCTTGCAGTGGTTGCGCCAGATCTTCCCCGCCAGGGGACTGGTACCTCCGACTTAAAATATTTATTTTATAGTGTTTTTAATTTTATATGTCGTTCAATTTGATGTACAATAAATAATTTTCAATGCATCGATAAGGAAAATTGGAGGATGAGTAAGCCCACCAAGTGTTTATCACCCAGTCCCACCATGGTCGGGGATGAGGCGAAAACAAAAGAGTGTTCCGGGGGTCCTCCCCATGGAAAATTTCCCCCTTGAATCCGCCACTGTATGGGGGAATCCTCTAACGCTCAGGTGACCGAGGGTTTTAAATCAAATACCGTAGGCCTATACTCGCGTATAGGACGACGCTTAAAATAGCAAATTACAATCGAAAAGCAGGGGGTCGTTATACGCACGACATTCAAATTTTAGATTTTTATAATCAAGTTCGTCTTATGTGCGGATCGTCCATAACATGCGAACTTACTGCTGCAATGAACCAACTAAGTGTTATATTAATGAAAACAATTTTAAATACGGGAAAATACGATTTTGGTGGTGAAGATTTAAAAACTCATAAAATGGTGTTGTTTGGAAGATTACCCTTGCATTTGGCTCCATTTATCCAGCTAGATGCAGTATCAGGATCACAAAAAATTAGGAATTCCCATGAAACACGCAGTCGTCTTATACGCCAGACATACAAATATCAACCAAAAATCTTCTAAAACTCGGGGGTCGTCTTATACACGGGTCACCTTATAGGACCTACGTATGCGAGTATACTGTATACGGTATTGCTTATTACAGAACCCCTGCGGAAGTTCGGATTCCCGTCACAAATCAACGGTTGGTTTTAACAATAAATTCGCAAGACTGCTAGCGACTACTAGATTCTACAAGTGCGTCGTTGGCTGGGTAATTTTGGTCGGAAAGGAGAAATTTTCTCTGTGAATTGATTCTCTAATGACTCAAGCTACTGTATGACCGTTTTTATATTTTTAATAAAACCAATTTCTTCTAATTTTAAATGCGTTTTCCCTGTATTTAATGCGTGACATTTTTATGATCTCGCATGTGTTTCTGCAAAATGCGTTTCATCCAAAATCACTTTGAAGTGATGCGTGACGGTTGGTAACTATGCCATAGATAACTGCCACGCCGTAGGTAAAATTGGTAAAAATGCACCTGATCGGACATAGAGACAGAGCCTTTAGTGGGGTCTACTCAGGCAAAACTCTTAATGCTCCTAAATTCTGAGATTTTTTAAAACAGAAAAGGTACGGCATTAACGCTCAGAAATATCTAAAAAAATATTTTGTTTAAAAAATTCAAGAATAGGCCTGTTGAGAACAAACTATGGTCAAGTCATATATATTTTATCGTTTAGGGCCTATTAGGCATTTAATGAATCTATGATATATTATTATATTGACAACATAAATAGAACATAGGCCTATATAGGTGGAATTTTGTCCAACCCGTCGTGAAAATGTACCGAATACTCAGTGCGTGTGAAAACACTTGCAAATAGTACTCGCTGCTTACTTGGTCTCGAATTCAACCATGGCCATCAGGTGCAAGCTCGGTGGTCTAGAGGCATGATGCCAGGCTAGTGATCTGGAGAACGTGGGTTTGAGTCCCACTGGAGAACAAACTTGCAAATATTTTTGGCAAGATTTTTCACACGCACTGGGTATTCAGTACATTTTCAAGACTGGTTGGCCAAAATTACACACATAGCCCCCCCCCCCCCCAATTAATTCTCCTGACGCAAATCCAGGTATTCTTTACATGGGCGTCGATCGGTGGGGACAGGGGGACACGTCACTCCCACTTTTCAAAATAGGGGAAAATCATATCGATTGTCTCCCCCCCCTACTTTTCACCAATCTTCTATAATTAAAACCCCACTTTTAAACGTGTATGGAAAGATAACCATTACGCATGACTCATGAATTTTGCCTGTTCACTTTTCCAAGTGCGGTACGTATTTTCCGGACCAAAACTGAGTAAAAACGCAATTGTTTATACGTTTCGTAACCATCTCAGAAACACTAGATCGATTTCATGGGTGCAGCGGTTATCAGAGGCTAAATTTATTGTGAAAACAATGTACTTAACGTTGTTAAAATTGGAAGCGTGTATACTTATTAGGCCTATGTTTTTACAAACTCAAAAGTGCACAATTTCTACTACAAACGATTTATTCCTTTTGTATATTACGGTATTATGACCCGTACGTATATACTAGTGTTTAATATTATCTACATACATAGGATTACTGTTTTACCTAATTTTTAAAAAAAAAATTATAGTTAGTCAACTGAATTTTATATAGCCATTATTAAACAATAATTATACAGCCTTTGACACAGACATGTCTATCTACTTCGATTTAGTGATACCAAAATTTTACAAACTCAAGTGTTACGTTGACGCAACCTCGCAATGACGTCATAATAATCAGTGGTGAATTCAAGTGGGGCCGGGCCAACCCTAAATTTTTCAAAATTATTTTTTTTAAATGGAAAAAACAAAAGCAAAATTATAATTAAAATTTAGGTCTGAGAGTGCCTTTTCCGGCAATCTAGAGGTCACAATCATAAATTTTCTTTCCTCAGCCCCAACCATGGTGCGGCACAGGTGATCTACCGTACTTTCCCAAATTGTGCAAGTCCTTCCCTGCCCTCCCCTATTTTGCATTCCTGGGGCCGCCACTGATAATGATAAATTAAGTAAATTACCTTATGTTTGTGAAATCAAAATGCTAAATAATGTTTTGTGTGCTCCCTATCTCCCTGTCCTGTTTTATCGTAAATTAATAATAATAACAATAATAATAATGAAAAATAAATTGAGTTATTGTAGTAACGTCAGCCTATACCTAAAATATGCACAATAATAATAATAATATTTTAATAACAATAAATTAACAATGAAAAGTAATAATAATGAAGTTATATATAATTAATAAAAATAAAACAATAATAATACAGTAATCGATTTAATATGTTGCATCTGTTGCCTGCATCTACCTATTCACTGTTAAGGTCATATACGACTTACTGTATTATGGTTATTGAAGTATTTTGTGTAAGCCATTTCTGTTAATTGAATAATAATATAACGTCCGATGTAATGTACTCACTATAAATATTTTATCCGTGTCCAGGATATCTTAATGGAATATTTATAGTGAGTACATTTTACATTATAAGTACGTTATATTATTATTCAATAAAGAGCTGAAATGGCTTACACAAAATACTTCAATAACCATAATAGACTAGAAAAAAAATCTGAAAAAAATGAGTTAGGGGGAGTGGAATGTTAGAACCAATCCACATAGCCAGATATCCTAATTAACCCCTTCTGGTCACCCTAAGCCTTGTTGACACTTGATTTTACTCCTGGTATACAAATGGCGGCCATTTTGAAAAATGGCTGCCAAATTTATCTAAAATGTGCATAAAATTGAAACTAAATAAGCTTTTGGTGTCTAAACTCATAATTTCTAGACAGGCAACAATCTAGACATATACAAACTACTGTCACTCAAGCCAGAATGGAACATAATTAAAAAATAGGTCTAAAAATAATCGCAAAATATACTTACTTAAAATGTACATAAAATAAGAACGAGTATATAAGCTAGTTTTCTATGTAATCCAGATAGATTTTTGAGCAAAAATAGATTTTATTGACTAATTTTATCATTTTTACTGCGCTGAATTCAAAAAAGTTAGGTGCCATTTTTTTCCCCAAAGTCATCGGCCGCCATTTTGAATTTCAAGATGGCTGACGCACCACATAAAACATGGTCATGATTGGTGTCAATGGAAAGCAGTGGCGGATCCAGGGGATTCAAGGGGTTCGGACGAACCCCTCTCTGTGAAGAAACGTAACAAAATACTGTTGGTTCCTGGCTTACAAAACGCATTACCAACCGTTCTCGCGCATCGTGCGGGACGGTCCCGCTTCAAAATGATTTACCATGTATTTTATTCTTTATTCAAGATGTGTATAAGAGACAGCGCATTTGGCGGAAACACATGCGTGATCTTAAATTTGTCACGCATTTAGTCCATGCATGACGACGAATAATCACGAATTCAGGGAAAATATATTTAAAATTAGAAGAAATTAGTTTTATTAAAATTATAAAACAACCATGCAGTAACTTGAGTCATTAGAGAGCTTTCGTTATCGCGTTTGAGATTCGATTCTCCAAAAGCTTTGGCGGCGCGTGTCATTATCCATGAAGCTATCCAAAAATAAAAACAAATTAAATAAAATATTTTGATAAATAATTTTCTCATTATAAATAAAGACAACGAAATTCCTAATATATA
>NW_022744966.1:1010131-1012046 GCF_011630105.1 Anneissia japonica | reverse complement strand
TCTACGATACGCCTACTACTGAAAGGTCCACTGATTAATCGCAGATAAGAAAGTATAATACATACTCCAAGTATTGAAATACACGCCATCGTGTTGGGATTCAATATTTCGACATTAATTATGTCATCATACTTCTACTTTTATTTCAAATTGTGTGTTACGGTTGGTAGCAAATACGCCTATATCATTAAATATATTTCATTTAATTAATGTTATTTAATTTGTTTATCAGAAAATTAGGTTAATTTATGTTTTATAAAGTATGCGTAGGCCTATTATATATATATAGGCTTAGCCCAACTAGCATTCAATTAAATACATTAGAAACACTGTTTTGGCTCGACGTCGTAATAATTATGTACGAAAGTGTATTCTTCAGGCCTATCAGTTCATCGATCTATGGAAGAAAGAATCCAACTACTCAATAATGTTGGAATATAGAATACATGCCAAGTTGGAGATAGCTAGAGGCTTGAGATTTAACAGGAAATAATTCAATTGACGTGAGTCGAGGGCCCGTCCAAGGGCCCCGAAAAATTTTGGGCTTAGATGCTCTCTGGGTACTCTGAATATCTCTAGTGCTGAAATTAAACCTTAAAAGTGAGTAGCTATAACAGGAACGATAGAATAATCTCACTACAATAATTATAATTACAATAATAATAATAATAATAATAATAATAATAATAATAATAATAATTAATAATAATATAATAATAATATAATAATAATAATAATTTTAATATTGGTTGCCTTTTTGCCCTTTAAACCTGTTTCATTTTGCTGTTATTGTGATGTGGGTCTATTTGTTGAAAAATGTTTAAATGTTGATTGTTTAGATTTTTCTGCTTGAACCCCTTGCTTTTATAAAATTCAACCCATTTTGGGTGATGAATAAAGAATGATTTGATTTTATTTGAATCAGAGACCTAGGATCCCCACGTTTTAGCGCGCACACCACCAGTTTAGGCAACTGACCTAAGCTGCTCTGCTACCTGGTTATAAATCTATAAGGTACCATTCCAATATTTAATAATAGGCTCTATTACAGTAACACTATTAAAATTCAGAGACGGACAAAAATTTACTTTCGCCATAATATATTGTACAGGAAGCCTACGACTTCTGGATCACTTTTTCTTCAGGTCATCTAATAGGCTTGAAAATATCAATATAAAGACGTTTGAGTAACAAAATTCATTGATTGTTTTTAATAAAGTGTTACTTTAATACCAAAAAATATGTTGCTCTGAAACTTGATAAGGCCAATCTGAATAAAATGACCCGATCGTCCTTTAAGGTCCAATTGATGATGTTGCAGGCGTTTATCATCCAAATATCTGAATAATTAGTAGGCCTTTAATGTATACATTATTTTAATCGATTTCAACATGCTGTGTATAATATATAATAATAGGCCTACTATGATGGATAACCATGTATTTTATTCTTTATTCACTGACATGTTTAAAGTCGGAGGCGGACTTTAAGGTGGGTAGTTATGCAGCCGTCCGGGGCTCATACATTTTTTTTTTAATTAAAAGAAAATATTTTGTCAAAAGCGGTTGTATTATTAGATTGCTCGGTAGTAGTAAGTAGGGGCCCATCGCCTTTCAGGGACTCATTTGGACATGGAGGAAGTAAGCGTTTCCCTAGAAAGCACACAGGCATATTACATAACTGGTCAAACCTCCATAGTGGGGCATCCAGGGGCATAGTTTAAAGAACCCCTTCTAATAAATCTGCCAAATATTGTGTTTGTGGGATTTTGGTCTATTTGGTTTTTTCGGAAATTATAGAAAACGTTACGTATTGTTAAGGCGTTGTAGGAGAGTGCTGAGTATCAGTGCTGTCTCTTATACACATCTAGATGTGTATAAGAGACAGGGTTATTTTCATTATACTTTATAAGAGA
>NW_022744966.1:957100-1009938 GCF_011630105.1 Anneissia japonica | reverse complement strand
TACATGAAACACTACACCGTTTCTGATATATAAGCTGCAATACATTATTCAGCATCGGAAGAGCTTTCCAACGATACCAAACACGACTACTTTTTGGTGAGTTTATATACTTATTCTTATTTTATACATATTTTAAGTATATTTTGCGGATATTTTAAAACAAATAAACACCTATTTTTTAATTATGTTCCATTCTGGCATGAGTGACAGTAGTTTTTATATGTCTGATTTGTTGCCTGTATAGAAATTATGATTTTAGACACCAACATCATATCTGTAGCTTATTTAGTTCCAATTATATGCACATTTTAGATAAATTTGGCGGCCATTTTTCAAAATGGCCGCCATTTGTATACCAGGTGAAAAATCAAGTGTCAACAGGGCTTAGGGTGAGCAGGACGCGATTTTTTTCCCGTACGAAACATTTGCATGAAATTTCACTCGGGCCATCTCGGATTGACTCGACTAAGTTCGATACGAGGAACAAGAGCAGACACTTCGCAATGTCGTGACGCTCGAGTTTTACTATTATTGCTCTTTCTATGTTTACCTACGCTAGGCCTATGATATCTTACGGATTTATGGGATTTACGTGTGTAACTAACTGTGACCTTCTTGGATGTTGATTAAATGTTAGTATAATATCTACAACAACAACAGCTAGTACCCCCTTTTATAAAGTGTTGATAGGTACAGTAATACCAAAGGCTAGAGAGACGGTGGATAAACTATGGGCCTAAATACAGGCTAAGTTAAGTCCTACCTAGTATAGGCCTAGGGTCCTAGGCTGACACCAACAGTCACGCTTTTTATACAGACGTTGATTGAAATTTTGAAAAAAAAAATGGAAAAAAATTAAAGCATGACATAAAAAATAGAGTGCATAAGAGAAATATTATTAAATAAATAAAATATACGGTACCATTCGGCGGCGTTATTGTACTTGGCCAAACTATCCTTGTAATGTAATTAATGTTAAGTAATAATAATAATAATTTCAGCATTAATTACCTTGACCTAAGCCTTGTAATGAAGAACCATTCTATTTACTAGGCCTATAAATAATAACGAGCCCAGGGGGAATATCTTTTGTGTTATTTCCCATAACGTCGATTTTTTAATTGTTTTCTAATTCCTCCATTGTCTAAGTTCCCCTTAAGGTATAGGCATACAGGTTGGTTTTAGTAACATAATAATAATTAATAATAATAATAATAATAATAATAATAATAATGATATTAATAATAATAATAATAATAATTTCAGCATGAATTACCTTGACCTAAGCCTTGTAATGAAGAACCATACTATTTACTAGGCCTATAATAAGTAGCCCAGGGGGAATATCTTTTCTGTTATTTCCCCTTAACGTCGATTTCTTAATTGTTCTCTAATTGCTCCATTGTCTAAGTTCCCCTTAAGGTAGGCCTACATGTTGGTTTTAGTAACATAATAACAATAATTAATAATAATAATAATAATAATAATAATAAATAATCATTTCGGCATTACATGTAATTAACCTGGTCTAGTCTTGTAATCAAGAATCTGCAGATTACTATGCCTGATATTAATAACTAGGCTTAGGCCTCATTTACATCGTTGGTGCTCTGCCATTTAGGTCTTATGGCATCCAGTATTTTAGAGGTGCTTCTTCTCAGCTCTTCTCTTAATTTGAAAATAACTGTCACCCTGTTTCATTTGATGAAACGCCCCGAGAAACGCGCTTTTCCTTACTCTCTGTGCTTTCTCCAGAAAGCGTATATTTTTTGTAGTTAGGCCTAGGTAATTATGCAAAACCCAGACTTAACTAAACGATAAAAATTGCCACAGTATGTAACTCAAGTTAAAATAACATTTTTTTACTCGTGAAACTCAATCAAATATTATGTCATTTTAAACGACCCATTAGTATTAGCATATGGTAACATCAATGTATTTTTAAAAAATAGACAGCGACGTTCTCTCAGATCAGATAGAAGTTGTTGATGACCTTTTGACCTAAATTCTGCAATACAAGATTTTCGGGTCGATTCAGTCGAGACGGCCCAAGTGGAGTTTCATGTAAATGTTTCGTACGGGAAAAAAATCGCGACCAGCACGGATTAATTAGGATATCTGGCTATATTGACTGCTTCTAACATTCCACTCCCCCTAACTTGATTTCTAGGCCTCTTTTTAAATTTTTCCCGAGTCTATAATATAATAATGATTTATTATTATTATTATTATTATTATTATTATTATTATTATTATTATTATTATTATTTTAATAATAATAATACAATAATAATGTTACTATTATTTTAATAAATAATAATAATAATAATAATAATAATAATAATAATAATAATAATAATAATAATAATAATAATAATACAAATGTGCTTAATTAAATTAGTTCATAGGATACCATATTCAATGCCATTCATTCATGCCTGAATATTAAGTAAGTAGGGCTTGGCCCTAGCTAGCCTAGAATGACAAGTATAGGCAGGCCTAAAAAATTAAGGGCCAGGGCCTGAGTAGTAGGAATAGGCCTAAACTAAGTAGGCCTAGCCTAGGCTGTACAAATATCTGTCTGGGTTTCTCTTCTTAAATTAAAGTTTTTTTCTTGCTCGTACTAATTTGCATTTGTCGGTAAATCGTGTAGCACTGGCGATGGTAGCCAGCGTTATAGATGTCAATATTCCTATCAGTACTATAACTACCACGCCTAGGCATACTTCACTGTCCAATCCGAGGGAGCCTAGCTCAGCGGCAGCGGGGGTAGGCGTTAGGCCTAGGCCCTAGCGACGTCATCAACGAGTACAATACATTCAATCTCGTAACATGATTGGTCTATTTTTTTTCTAATTTGCATAATGAATTTTTCAACATTTTTGTCTATTTAAAAAAAGTGCGTAAGTTATGGCTTAGGGGTCGCGGTGCTTCCTCCCTCGGTTAAGTCATGGTATGAGGGGTAGTAAACCCGGAGGTCGTGAGAGGACGGGCTAAGTTACTCTTTTTTCTTTTCAAGAAGGAAGTTCAGTTGATGGTGGATCATAAATAGCAAATTTGGAGGTTGCGGGTTCGATTCCCACACGAACCGATTTCTTTTTTTTTTTTGCGGGCATAATAGACCGAATTTGCGACGAAAGATGACGTCATTACAAATTGGCCGAGTGGGTATAAAATTGTAAACAATGCCTAAAAGTCCTATTCTATAACGTTGCGAGTTTTTGTATGTTTAAGGAAAACAAGAAAAAAAAATCCAAAGTACGCGGGTAAAATACTTTTTAAAACATTGGTAAGTTAAGGAAGGTTCATAGAACCATCAGAAGACGTTTGATTTGATTTTCATTTAAAATTAAGTTAAATATACGTAGAGTTTTTACAGGCTAGGCCTCGGCCCCTGATACAACGCGACATGGCTGGATGTGATGTTATTTCGTTTATATGAAAACCCAATCTGTTTTGTTAGATTAAATTTAGGAACTTTATTAATAATTATATAATAATTAATAATATATAATAATTATTATCAATAATTTTGAATAATTTAGCTCAACTTGAAATCTGCAAGTACAACACATTTCATGAGTTTTGCTGCAAGCACATTCATCGACCGACGCCATGATTCACTACTGTGAATACACGGCTGCCGTCGTCGCGCTGTAACACAGGCAGACACGACCAATGTACGTTTTATTCCCAAAATAGTACGATTTATTCTCGTTATATTTCACATTTAGCTTACACAATCGTAGAGAAAAGATGACGTTACATTCATAAACATGTAACAATGGTTTCTGTTAATTTAAATCACGCTCAACTTTACACACAAAGCGTGTATGAGACGTTAGTAAAGGCTATTTTGTTAAATTACTGTGTAAATCTTCGTACGTTTGTTTTGGTTCGAATACCCACTAGGCTATAGCTGAACAGCGTCGATCGCTAATTCGGTCCATTCCTGACAGGATTGTTCATTCAATTCATTGAAATTAGTGTTTTGATGGTGATTTTTTTTTTCATCCAATGGGAATTCATACATTTTATATGAGAAGAATCTATGAATATTCAGCTTTCCGTTTATGGGGGTGGGGGAATGAACAACAAGATATTTGCTTGGTGAACAGCCGAAATGGCAATTTAGCCAACGAAGTCGCTAGAAGTAAAAATGCAGCCTCTACGCGGTGGGTAATCAGCACAGCACCAATCGAAAAGTGAAAAATGACGTTGACTTTTTCAAGCAATAAAATTGAAACAAATACTAAATCAATCAGAAAGAATTGCCTTCCAAATAGGCCTACAGAATTGAAGGCAACACAAAAATCCGACAAGTAGGCCTATTTGCTGAGATATGACTGTGAAAAGACAAAAAATGACTTAAAAACTGCTAATATCAGCGTGTGAAACACCTTTGCTAAGCTATTCTCGCTCTTAAACGAAAATGCTGCAAGGAAACCATGTCGTATTTTTTTGTAGTTTTTGGAGCAATATATATATGGCTGATAATTTTACGTTATTTCGTCAGGTCGAGGCGATTTCACTTTATTTGACAATAGACTGATATTATTTCCACTCACAATAGTGTAGTCGTAATATTACTAATACAAAAGTGTGAAATTCAAAAAGGGAAGCAAAAATTTCTTGATTGATTTTAAAAGTAGTGTACATGCAAGACTAAATTAATCACTGTTTTAATCTTATTTGTTTTTCATGGTTCGAATTTTGAATACGTCACAAGCTAATCAGTAGTTAATAAATTATTATTTTTATGAATGTTAGTTTGCACGAAATATATAAGCGGGCATATTTATGACTAAAAGGATAATTTTAAAAACTTTTTATGGTGAGTATTTCCGTGGCAGATTCAAGGGGCCCAGGCGGCCCACTATCCCTAATATTTTTTTCGAAATTTAAAAGTGAAGAAAAATGAAAATTATATTCAAATTTAGTCTGAGTGTGCCATTTCCGACTAACTAGAGGTGCCATAATCATAAATTTTCTTACCTCAGCCCCAACCATGGTGGGCCTGTGGTCTACACTCTCCATCTGTGAAGGTCCCTCTCTGCGCCCAGCTCTATTTCAAATTACTGGATCCGCCACTGAATATTTTTAAAATTTCGTATGGAAATAAATGTTAATTGCATTGCTTAAAATCAATTAAAAGGCTATTGGCGCCAGAGCTTCCCTGATACCCAACCTAGGCTTGGGCCTACGGCCCAAGACTTTATTTTTCATTTCGTCCCCCCCCCCACACCCCCCCCCACTTTCAACCACGGATCGACGCCCTTGATTGTTTATTCGATCACGATAATAACAATTACCATTCAATAATAGTAGTAAGTATAGGCCGAGAGCATTTTTTGCAAGTGTTTTTCACACGCATGGAATATTAAGTACATTTTCACGACAGGTTGTGCAATGGTATAAAAAAGCCCCCTAACGCAAATCCAGGTACACAATAGTTGAACCACCTTTAAAATACCACAAATACAAATGTGCGTGACAATATTTTATTGCTTTAGAAATGTGATTTTAAAAAAGTAGTGCATCGTATACGTAAGCGCTTGTTTTGTTGTTGTTTTTTACTTGCAGCGTTTGGGAAATAGGTACCGTAATAGGTAATGAAATGTAATGAATATAATAATATATAGCATCTAAAACCTATTACTATTATTGAAGGGTCCTTTTAAAGTTTAAATAGGATTTTTTAAAGTTATATTTTTAGATCATTAGACCTATTGAACGAGCCCCCAATAGCCCCGGGCCCCAGTGCTGTGCACTGACTGCACTGTCCATACCTACGCCCCTGGACCTAAGTATTATTAGTGGTTACATAACGTTTGCTATGCACTGTATCATGTGCTATAGAAGTGGAAGACCATAATGTATTTGTGGCAAAGACAAGCCAAACCAGTCACTCGTCACAAATTGTGTTTCAGAGAAAATAGCAAAAACATGCTAGAATGTAAAATTTAAAAAAAATCTATTTTATTTCACTAAACTAAGTTTTATGTATCTATACATCATGCTGTGCTGTTATTTTTCCCAATTTTAATGTTAAAACAACACTTTTTAATGATTTTATGATAGTTTCTGAGAAATGCCTGAATCATAAACTTTTAAGGCTGATTTCTCATATATTGTTCTTCAAACAGCTGTACGCTTAAATGCTTGTAACCTCAGAAGGAAATGTCGGATTTGAACGATTTTTAACCATTTTATAGCTCTGATTTTACTCTTTAACTGTATTATAACTCAAAATCTAATTTTGCGACGAGTGACTGGTTTGGCTTGTCTTTGTTTTGGAATGTACCTCTCTCTCTCTCTGGTAGGGCCTGTACAATCAGTTTAAACGTGTAAGGTATAGGATAGTGTGGATTTAAACATTTTCCTAATGGTAATGTTCAAAGTAAGCGTCAAGGAAAGTAAGTATGATTGTTGGAAAAATTGGTCAACATTTTATTTTGAATTCTCACCCTGACCTTCGCCTGGACGAAGTGGGCGAAGGTCTGGATGCGCGTCTAGTTAGCATGAATTTTGTAAGCATTTTGTAAGCCAGGACCCATAGTATTTTGTTACGTTTCTTCACAGACGGGGTTCGTCGCCCCTCCCCCATCGGGGACATTGGACCCCCAGTCGGGGAAATCCTAGTGCCACAAATATGGTTCAATAACAATTACATACATAGGCCTATGTTCAAGACAGCAACGAAGCTCTTTGATTAGGCTATTCAATGTGATGTGTACGTATCGTCGCGACAAAAGCATCAGTAACGGAAGCGTATTGCTGCCAACGTAAATATATTTTTGAGCCATTACGCACGCGATAATTTAATCGTTGCTAAATACCACGATTTCAACCAAGGGCAGTGTGGCTTCTTAGGGTGACGTCATGAACAATCTTAAGCAGAGAGTCGGTCATCATTCCTTCAACCACTCAACTGCTGCGAGGCACGACGGCCGTCCTTAACGGCACGTTGTTCACTTTTTTGTTGAATTATTGGAGCCCTGCCTGAGTGTCTCTAAATGCACTTAATCTGCCCTCTCTATTTTGAGTAATAATTTATATTTCTATTAAAATGATAATTATAATAAAAATGAATTTGAATATTGTAAAAAAAACTGCCCGAGTATCTGATATTGTCTTGAATACACATCTATAACTGCACTTCAGCTGTCTTCTCTATTTTAATTAATAATTTATATTTCTATTAAATAATTATAATAAAAATGAATTTGAATGTTGTATAGAAAGGTTTTCAAAAAATGTCCGTAATTAATTGATGTACAGGTATTTCTAATTTGAAATATGATAATTTTGAATTTTGTATACTGTATAAACATTTTCATATGTCCATAATGACTTGATATTTTATATGTACAGTTATTTTTCCTGTAATGATGGCACTTGTGTTGTCTTGTCGGTCTGGGTGAGATATCTTGAACATTATCTTTCAATCGGATTTTGCGCGTAAATTCGCTGAGTCGAATGCCATAGAGACAGGATCAATGTTTTTCTTGGGACAAAATGTCATTCATTTTTGAGTATGCTTATCTGTCCTTCTGTAAGTTTGTGCATGGGCGTGGGGGACAGGGGACACGCCCCTGGGGGAACATCATAAAACAATTACGAATGATTGTCGTGAATTTCGTCTGTTAACTTGTGCTCTGTTCCAAGTGCGGACGAAAACCGAGTAAAAATGTAATTGTTTGTACATTTTGTAAGCATCTCAGTAAACACTCCATCGATTTTATGGGTGCAACGGTTATTAGATGCTAAAATTATTGTGAAAGAAATGTACTGTACGTTGTTAAAAATGGAAGCATGTAAACCTATTTAGGCCAACATTTTTACAAACTCGAAAGTACACAATTTCTACAATAAACGACTTTTGTATGATTACTAAGACCCTTATAGACTAGAGTTAATATTATCTGCATATAGATTCTGTTTTTTTTTTCAAAATTTCAAAAAAAGTATAGTTAGTCAAGTGAATTTTATATAGCGGTTATTAAACAATAATTATACAGCCTTTGACACGGATACGTCTATCTATTTAGACTTATTTAATAATAGTGAAGCCGCAAGTTTACGAACTCCGATGTGACGATTATTTTCATAATTATCCTTAACATCATCCTTACCATTATCATCATCATCCTTGTTGCCATCATCGTCCTCTTCATTGTCATCTTATTATAATTATTCAATATAATTATTAATTTTTGTTTATTTGAATCTGCCTTTTGGAGTTTTAGATACTACGGGTCAGATGGCACCGATCACCAAACGTACACCAGAGACCGTTATACATTTATCCATTTCTGATTGGTAACCAAGGACCAAATAATCAATTGCAAGCACTGGTTACAGCAATAGGTGTTGCTATTCTTACAAACAGGACAATTGTTGCTAGTGATTTCTACGATCATCAAAGTGGAACATTAAACAAACCTTACCCGATGAATGAAACCATTGATATTCATGAACTTGGTAAACTTATTACAATCGTGACTGAACACCAATTTTATAAAGATTGTGGTCATTATGTTACTGCTCTGATAAATGGTATCGTCGGTCGTAATAATGATACTGACGGAAAGAAATTGCACACATATAAAAGCTTCATACAATCACATAGTAACATTTCAGTGCCAAAGGTACTTGCTAATGGAAATAATCTCTTTGGCTTGAAACACGTATTACCAACGTTCAACACAAATGTTCAAGACAATTTTGACAGATGCTTAGGGTACATTTATCCTTACGGAGACTCTGCACAACTGTTTTTAGGACGACAAGAATTACGGTCTTTGATATTTAAGCATTTACGTAGACCAGATTTGATTAAAAAGCACCAGCAATCAATATCAAAATCACTGTGGAAGTCGGGTGGTGTTCTCGGCGTTCATTGGCGACTGAATAAGGAATGGCAGCGGGTTTGGTAAGTTTTAAAGTATAGTGTGGTCTATTCTCTCAATTGTTTTGACATTTTTCTAGTCTCCGGAGATAAAAAAATTGTTTTTGTTATTTGTTATTTCAGTATTTATATAGCGCCTATTCAGTTAAATTACATGTTTTACAAATGAATATGACACAGAAAAACCGTCGGGATACATATATTTGAAAGGGGATGTACTTAGATTTTTTTTAAATGAATGAGCGTTTTCACAGCTTTATTATTAACAAAAAAAAACTCAGTTATCACTATTACTTGTTAAATTACAGCATTTTATCAACCAGACATAAGAAGTGAATTAGACCTGAGACACATATAAGTTGTTTCAGATTAGACATCTTCATCTATTTTTTTCTTTAAATAGGCCTACCTAATAAATGTAGGCGCTGCGTGTGGCACCAGGATTTGGCCAACGGGGGTGGGCAATGTTCCCGACGAGAGCTAAGTGGGCGTGGTCGGGCGTCATTCAAAATGTTCCGAAAGTGGTCCAGGGGTGGGGGCGAAACCCTCTAAAAATATGACAATTTAGGGGTTTCAGGCTTATTTATTCGATTTTGATACATGATGCATTAATTTTTTTCCCACCGATTTGTGGTTTTTCTCCTTGACAGGGGGCTCTGGCCCACACTGGCGTCACCCCTGAATTTAGGATATTTCTTTCTTAGTTGCTCTTGAACCCCGGACATTTTCTTTTATAGGTGCCGCGGTAATGATTCATACAGCCAAAAATATGCATGTAAAGTGGCACGCATTGACAAAGCATTCATCGCAAAGCGTTTGGTGAACACAATGACAATGCTCAATTTGTCAAATATTTATCTCGCAAGTACACAAGACTCTGAGGTAAGGAAATTCATCTGCTTTAGATCAATCAAAAGACACAAGAACTACCGGTAATGCATGTATAGGGAATTTTAGGAAAAGGTATAGAATGAATTGATATGATGTACTCTCTAACTAGGCCTTCTTGGGGAAGGGGTACAAACATTTTCTGCGTGATTTTCCCTTTTATTACACTGTGACCTTTATTAAATTTAGGGCCAAATGTAGAAGTAGGGGAATAACTAATAACTCGCAGCATCATTGTGCTGAATTGCGTATGGGCGTGGTCTGTGACTACCTAGTAACCGTAAAGAGGTGCTTATGTATCTACATGTTCACATCATTTCACAACAACAGGTGCTGAAATGAACCATAGCATCGGGGTAACCCCCTAAGCAGTGAGTTCTTTAAAGTGTACACGAGCCAAGTGGCGGCGCTACGGGGGGAGGGGGAATATCCCCCTAAAAATATTCTTGCACCCCACCCCACCCCCCACAAGAAAAGAAGAAAAAAAAATCACAATTCGTCGGGGGACAAAAAAGTAGGCCTGTATGTAGCCTATTTTCTACGTAGGGCCAATTAGTAGACAATGTAAAATTGATTAAATAAGCCTCTGAAACCCCTAAATTGTAACATTTTTCGGGGGCCCCATAGACCACTGTCGAAACATTTAAATTGACACCCGACCACGCCCACTTTGCTTTCGTCGGGGACCTTGACACCACCCTCCCAATTGTACAGTACCTTTCACTTGTACGGTACCACCTTACTTCACCCCCACACCCCTTTTCAGACGCTGGCGAAACCCCTGCACGAGCAAGATGTGTACACTGGACCTCCAAGTCCTTATACGAGAAGACTTGGTAGTTCTCGGCGCCCCTGCCTTGCCGCTCGGCCACTCAAAAAGATATTATTATTACACTGAGGATCTTAATTTTAGGAAAATTAGGAAAATGTATTACATTTGGAGAAACGCTGCTTTGTCTGCATGCAAACACAATGCAGATATCGGTACATATGTTAAAAAATTGATTTATGAATTTCAAAATTATTTTAATATTTTAGGAAAATTTATTACATTTGGAGAAGACGCTGTTTTTCTGCATGCAAACACATTGCAGATATCGGTACATAAGTTAAAAAATTGATTTATGAATTTCAAAATTCCTGGTTATGGAATGCCCGGGTTAGCAGTTACAGTCAGGGTTACAGAACTTCTGTTGGGAACATGTCAATAGATATCACTACAGTACGTGCAGAAAAATAAGATTAAATGTGTTAAGTAAGAAGGCTCATTACCCAGATCAGTGGCGGATTCAAGGGGTGGGGGAAGCTGTCCCAGACCCCCTAAATTTTTCAAAATTATAAAAAATGGGGTAGAAAAGAAAATTATATTAAAATTGAAGTGAGAGGGCCGTTTTCGGTCTTCTAGAGGTGCCATAATTATAAATGTTCTTACCTCAGTTTCAACCATGGTGGTGGTCCACACTCTTCACCTGTGAAAGTCCTCCCCCCACCCATTTTCGACCTGCCACCACAGATCTCCAGGAAATGACTTCTTCCAACTTGGGACCCCCTTTTTCACATCAAAGCAAATATAAACAGGAAAACACTCAAATGACACTTAAAAAATCTTTGGATGATTAGGTGTTTCTTGGCCAGATTTCCCCAGTATATTTTTCCCAATAACTATTGCTATTTTTTTGCTATTATAAAAATTATATTGTTTTTAGATTTAATTATTTACATATCTTTAATTTTAGCATGCCCCCACCCCCCCTCCACACCTTATAAATGTACCAATCAACTGTTATATGCCGTCATCGTTTAATAGATCGTCTTATGGATGCTGGGTCGGATGCAGGATTTGGCGGTAGGGGGTGCATGAAAGTCCACACAGTGGAATATTAAATTTGAGAATATGGACGTGCCCGGAAATTGCACTCTCATACCTTAAAAATCTTACCGGTAATTCATATCAACAATACAATACAACAATTATTTTTCTTAATGCAATTTAGGGGGGTGTGATCGCGCACCGTCTGCACCCCCACTGCAGCCCCCCAGGACGTGAACGTTCCTTTCTTTGCCCCTTGTGAAATGTCACCCCAAATCAATCAGAATTGGCATACCACAGGGTAGTGTCTTTGGTTGAAGTTTATTTTTGTTATTCATGAATAATGATATTTAAAAAAAAAGATTTTTCCTGGGACATATAGTATTTTTGCGGATGATTTTGCTATTTATGTTTCAGGAACACAAGTTGATAGATTAAATACAGAATTTCAAATATTTTAGAAAATATTGGTAAATAGTATGTCGGAAATAAGTTTGTTTTTCTCTTTTGTGGATTCATCCAACTGTTATTTGTCAATTCAGTAGTACATTTTCACAGCTGTATCGCTCATTAACGCCAACATTTTACATGACATAAACATTGAGTTATGGTATAAAAAAGCTTTTTTCATATACAAATATAATATACATATTTTTTTTTCCAACATTTTTCCTGTGAATTATATCTTTCCATTCTTGTGGAATTGCCTTAAGCAAATTACCCAGTTAGCTTTTCCTTTCAACACTCTTAAGTTGTGTTACATAAGCCATTGATGATTACAACATCTTTTATTCTGTTAATACCGGACCTAATCCAGTTTCTGTACAGTAATGAGAAACCATTATATGTAATCATTTTATTTCCCTATATCTGTTGCTCAATGACCTTATCATACCATGCCGGGTGCTGGGCAATACCTTCATTAAATACCTCTATTCTCAGTTAATTCAAAAACACACTGCAGTGCCGGATGGAATCGAGTCCAGGTGGGAAAAAGAACTAGACAATACTAAACTACAATGGGATATGATCTTCACAACGTTACATAAATGTACAATTGATACAAAACTTAAAAATTTTCAGTTTCGATTTATTCATCGTATTATTTATACGAATTCCTTTCTACATAAGATATATATTGTTGAATCACCAAATTATGATTTTTGCTTAGAAAAACAACAAACTTTATTACACAGGTTTTTTGAATGCAAAGTAATTAATGCGCTGTGGAAACAAGTACAAATATTTATAAAACAAAGGTTTGAAAGAAATTTAACTTTAAATAAAGAAAGCATATGTTTTGGAATTGACAACCATAAAAATAATCATGCAATTAATAAACTAATAGTTATTACAAAACTATACATTTATAACTGTAAAGTTAATGGACAAAAACCGCACATAAATCCCTTAAAATCAGTATATGAGAAGCATAAACAAATTGAACAATACATTGCATTCAAAAATAGTTAGCATTGCAGAATAAGGTAGATAGGCCTATATACTGAAATTTTTTTTATATTATGTATTTTGTAGAATTATGAATCATCAATCATTTTGTTTCTTGAATAGCCATTTATGTATGGTAACTATCCATAGTTGCTTACTTTTTCTTTGGTTTTTTATAGTAATGTAACCTTGCTATGTAATTTGTTTTGTTTTATGAAATATACCAGAAATAACAAAAAAAAAAAAAAAAAAAAAAAAAAAAAAAAAAAAAAAATACCTTCATTGAGCTGAGCCAAAGTAGTTAAGATATCGTTGGTATACCTCTAAGCAGGGGCGGCGCCAGCGGGGGAGGGGGATGGACAGGGAGATTAAGCAAAGTTTTCACATTCCACTACACCAAGCCAAATCTTTCTCAGCAATCGTTTCGTCTGGTTCTGATCAGTCAAGCAGAACATATAAATCGTTAATCGACCATTGACGACCAGCAAGTCTCAATTAAAAAAAAAAAATCTCGTTTTGAGAAGAGGGGACACACCCTCCCATACCCACCTTCGGCCCTCACATAACGCTGCGCGCTATAGTTACACGCATAAATACTTAGCCCCCAGTCGGACATCTAATCCCCACCACCCATAAATTATATCCTAAGGCTGCCACTGCCTCCAAGGGCATGCCCTTTAAAATTCAAATGTGATGTTATTTATTACGTCTTTTGGGCCAATTTCGTTAAAATACATACATAATCGGAAATAAGTTGAAAATATATGCAGTTACAACATATACCTCTGTAAGCTTCACGATTCATAATATAGGAAAAGTGGCCGAAACATTGCGGCAATCACTTATTACATAAGCACAATCGAACCATGTATCGATTATGCAATTTCGGTTTTGGGAATCACATCTGAGATAAATATATTGTAAAAAGACTGCAAAAACGTTGAGCAAGAATTATATAAACAAAATTTTTATTACAAAAACTCTTGTGGCGAAAACATAATTCGACAGCTAATTTCATGTTTAATGTACAGATGCTAAGTGACATGCTCCCATCCTCTTCTCGTTAATATAACGAAATTAAAATGATTTTCGATCGACATGGATATTCCAAATTCAAACGCTTTGAATGTTGTTGCACTAAGCGTAGTGCCGTCTCTCTTTCACTGTAATTCCCATCTAGTGTTCGAGTCACAATTTTTACAACGGTATATGGGCAAGTCATGTGTAACTACCATCATGTGACTATTTTTAAAAATTTGAAAATATTAATGTGCAGTATTACTTAAAGATAAATACTATCAATTCAGATTGTTATTTATGCATTGCTTTTTTTAGATTTAAGTGGGATGGGGCCCTTACAGATCGAGGACCCATGGAGGTCGGGGGCCCAGGTTCAATAAACCTGCGGTAGTTACGACACTGATTTTTGTTAACCAGGTGCCTTCCAACACTTATTCATTTACTAAAATTCAAAATATATGTCAGATCTATCAAGTAAACAATGATTAGCAATTGCTATGCCAAAACGTCTTTCATGAACATATTTTCGTCAATCAAGTGCCTTCAAAATATATGTTGTGTAGAAATGGTTTGGTTTCTCAACCCCGAAGTCGGGGTTTCAATCCCTCACTGTGAATTTCGCTTGTGTCCTTAAGCAAGGCACTTAATCTGCATTGCTTCTCTCCACCCAGAAGTACTAAGTGGGCAGTGGCGGGGTGAATAGGGTGGCTACCGCCCCCCCCCCCCCACTTTCAGTGACCACGAAAAAAGAATACGGTCAGTCGTCTTGTGTGTGTGCTTCTCATGTATACATGTTACATGTAGCAGGCTACTCTCTTAAAACATACACTTTCTATTACAGCTTAACTTCTTTTCAGATGTCATCCAAAAGCGTCTTTTTAGATGTCATCCAAAAAACTTAAATGGAAGGGGATGCCTCTCCCAAAACCCATGATCAAGGGTGGACACGTCCCCAAATATTGTTGAGGGGTGGGGGTGTGTCCCTTCACTTTTCGTCCGCAATGTAATAATTTCATAAGTTAAAAAGATGCCTGGAAATTGTTGAAATGAACTGCATAAATGACCCAGGTTTTAACGAAAGTGTGCTGTACAACCGGTACTCTATCTCTGCCCACAAAAATCTGAATTACATTACACGACTCAAGTGGACGTACCTATATTATAATTTGAGAAGTATGAGAAAAAAACGTGTAATAATAAGAAGATTGGTTTTCGGCACATGGTAAAGTAAATTAAAAATACATCAAAGACAATTGAGTTTTATTTTCAAAGGAACATCACAGCTATTAATTTGATCGATGGATGATGAATTTAATTATATAAAAGTGTCATTTCCGGCAATCTAGAGGTACTATTTACCCAAAATGTTCCCACCTCAGCCCTTAACTATGGTGTAGACTGATGGGTTTAAGTAGGTAGGCCTGAATTAATACAACAAAGACAATGTTTTTAATATTTATTTTCTATAGTACATCACACATTAATTAGATATTTATGATTGTCGAAAATCGCTGGTAAACATCATGAGAAATTTGTTGGCACTTCATTTTATTATATAATGGAGATGTGATGACGAGGAATTTTTACTCGTTATCTAGATCTACTATTTCCTAAAATTTTCGCACCTCAGGCCCAACCATGGTGGGCTCACGAAATGTCCCCCTCACCTTTCCAAACAGATCTGCGCACTTGTCGAATCAACGCCCCCCCCCCCCCCCCCCGCCCCCCCCCCCCCCCCCACACACCTTGCTAAATCCTAGATCCGCCACTGGTGGGTACCTAAAGAGGATCGAGTGCAAGATACAGTATATATTATATATAGTATAATATATTTTATTTGGCAAACTATGGAATTCCCCCGTACGCATCCTTCCAATAGAAGCAGCCAAGAGCAGCTGTGAGGCATGCGACAGCTTTGCTGGCTGAGCCCATTGGCTAACCCAAACCCTCAAATTCGAAACCACCTTTGGGAACTGAAAATTTAGGGTGGTCTCAGGGTTTTGGTCTCCATATAGAGGATTAGCTTAGTGTAACAGATTTAAGATTATTATTTGGTTCTTTGAAAAGTGGTCCCTAATTAGAGGGGTCTCGATTTAGAGGGTGCACTGTATTATGCTGATGACTTGAGTTAAACAAATAGCGCCAGTACGCTGGATTTTTGGAATGCCAAGCTTCATACATTACTATTTTCTGTATAAGAACGATATTAACTACTAAGAACACAGATGGTATGTTGTATAATACAATTTTTTCATGTTTCCAGAAGCAGATTATTTCATTGGAAGTCCTCTATCATCATGGACAGATAATGTCATTCGGCAAAGAGATTACAAACAGACGTCAATTATTTCAAAGATACTGTTGTCACCACTACAAAAAACTTGAGGAACACAGTGGGTACCTGGTAGATTTGAATATCAACGTTCGGACTGTAGCTATAACGGTAGTTTTCCACCGACGAATTTATTTCACTCTGCAAAAGTTACAGACTACAAAAATCTGCTGAACCGGACCACTAAAAGCAAAACTATCTGGCATAGGACTTGCGCAAGAGGCACATAGTCAATCTGGATTAACATCTAGAGAGCTGAGTACATATTCTATTGGTATTTGCTTCAATGACTGGGTAATAAAGCACAGTGACATTTGGAAATCTGTGTGCAACATTACAATCACAATTTAATTCGTTATTTTGTTTATACAAATGTACTCATATTTAAACATACAGTAGTCAAGTATTTCTATAAACAGGCTGTTCTAATAAAACCTCCTGTTTGTTTACGTTATGTACATAATTGCAATCTATACCGGTCACTTTATAATTCAACACATTGAGAGGTTTATTTCTTTTGTGTAAGTTTTGAAGATTAGTTTTACTGGGCGAGCATAGATTTAATATTTAATGTTCTCCTGAAGTAAAGTCGAAATGGTGAAATATATTGCTCCGAGGTATGTGGAGACCGTAGCCTCTCTTAGGCTACGGTCTCCACATCACCGAGGGGCTATAGATTTCACTGTTCCCTGAATCTAAAGCAGTCAATATTTGTTTTATATACCTCGTACATAGATTGTACGAGACCTAAAAATAATGAAAATAGTACACAGCAAAAAAGTACTATCTCATAGGGTAATAGCAGTGGCGGACCGCAGGGTAAAATGGCATATCTAGAATGTACGAGGGTAGCACATGCAACCCCCTCCCCCTAAAAAAAATACTCGCCCATCCCAAGTCGCTTCCACCCCCACCCACAAATCATCCTCAAGTAGTTAAAAATCACCTCAAATCATGTTATTTTGCAAGTTAGACCCCTCACCTAATCACCAATCCCCCACTTTACCTTTCTACCCCCATCAGCTCCCTTCCATTTCAAGACCCCTATGCCACTGATGGTGGGCCTGCTAGTAGGAAATGTTTGTAACAGATTGCGTTCTGTAGTCAAAATACAATGTATGTTATTTTTAATACCAGCATCGTTGTCTTCTTTTCAAAAGAATTCTTATTCCTGTATTTTAACAAATTTCAATTCAAATAATAATAATTCAAAGTTTCTTCTATACTGGTCATATGTATGTAAATTTATTTACATTCAGATTAGGCCTATAGATAGAACACCTGATCAGCAGTGGAGGTCCCGATTTGTGAGCAGAAGAGTATGCGCACGTACTATTGGAAGCACTGCTTCCATTCCCGTGTTAAATTGGCTATTCTGACGCCACCACACGGTTGTCACAGTAGCAAATTTAGGCGTTGTAGGGTATAATGCTCTGACTCCCATTGACTCACTGAATACGTAATTGGCTGATATTGGAAACCAGCCATGCAGAAATTCTAAGCAGCTGAGAGTACGATGCCATTGAAAAACTTTGCTATTACAATGAAATGTAGCATTCCACTCGAAAAATTTAGGTTTATATAGAAGACTCTGACTAAGAAATGCTAAAAAAAGAAAAAAAAAAAAAGGAGAAACTGTACTAATATATTTTAAAAAATTTGTTTTAGCCAGGGTATGCACGGCATACCTTGCTTGCCTTGACAGTCAGCCACTGGGTAATAGTACTTTCTATTGCTGCTTCTTAACCAATCAGATGCCTAGAATCTATGTATGTGGTATATCAAGTTAGATTTCAGATATTTCTGCAATAGTCCAAAAATTTTCTTAAAGTGTAATTTTAAAGATTGTATCATAAGTGTTTTTTTTTTAATTATGCATTTCTGCATTTGTTTTAGTTGCTTGTGATGACCACATTGGAAGATTTAACTTTTATCCTTAGTTGTCAGTTTGTCATTGTATTTTACATGTATGGTATGAAATAAATTTAATAAATCAATCAATAAGTGATCTGAAGCAAAAGCATCTTTCTTCTGAACCAAAGTATTTACTTGTACATGGTGACATGGTTCAGGATTTTAAGTATTTCTCAATTGTGCTTTGGTTATTATCATAATTTTTCTTGCGCTTCGCTGATGATGTTTCAGTACCACATCTTCTGAAATGCAATAAGATAAACAAAAGTACATTAAACTTGCTGAGCAGCACTGTGAAATATACATATAAATAATAAAATAATGGTAGAAACAGTGCTTGAATAAAGGAGCAATGATGTAAACATGCATAACCCAGTTTATAATGCATAGGATTGCCCCTGACATGATAAATTAAAAAATTCAGTAGCACTTGCGACAATACAGTTTTTGACAATTCTTAATGTTTCTGATTAAAAACAACGTATATGTGAAAATTCTTAATAATATACCAACTCTTTAAAAGTATGAAACAAATGCCGAAAAATTGATACAAGCCATATTTGATTCAATATTTCAAACTTTATTAGTTCATCTACAAACTCTTGCACTGAAATTTTACATTTAATCATGTCTACTTTTATCCAATCAGTGTGTTTTTATCCGATGATGGCATTTTGCTGGGAGTAACATTGGTATTAAAAGATAGTAATCAACAAAATTGAGTGAAATGTAAATACAAGGTGTCATCAGTCATCATGTCAGTTCTTTAAAATCAATACAAAAATACAATGTTTTTATAGCATCACACAATTCCTGCCAATGATTTGATCAGAAACTGTATTGTCAGTCATCATGTAAGTTACTCTAAACAAACATCAGATGGTGAAATCAATAACAACTGTCCAATATTGACATTATCCCACCGCACCGAAATTGATGCATTTGGTTTTCGGGCATTGAATTTATAGCAAATTACACTATGACAAAATGGAGCTAGGAATGCAAATAAAAAAAAAAAAACAAAAAAAAAAACTCACCGTTTTAGGGATGTTTTTGATGGAGAAACATTTTGTTGAATAGGAGTGTGTTCTGTGAAAGAAAATGCAACTATATATATATAAAATCACTTTATTTCAAAAAACAAAAACAAAGGAAAACATACAAAACCTAGGTTGGGACCTTATAAAGGAACATGCAAGGTAAATAGACAAAAACAGTTACAAAAGCATATTCACATTCACATTCACATATATTCATTCACATACAGTTTGCCCACCAATTCAAGACCACATTTAGGATCTGAAAATTTGGGATGGTCCATCTTAGGGATCGGTCTCCAGTTATTATCATTATGATTATTGTTATTGGCTTTGCTCGCATCAAGCTATAGTTTTTGTACTTTTTTTCCTTCTATCCCGTTTTCCTATCTTTTTACAGGGTTTTTCTGTACGGCACACCTTGGTCACTTCCTGGGACTTAGATCTTCTTCACATTTTGTCCAAGCATAATATCATAAATGTGCATATTTCTTTCTTTCTTTTATTGTTTATCCTGGGGGACTGCTCAGGGAATAAAATCCCTGGTCCTCTGCAGATCCCAGGATAGAAAATAACAAACAGTGAAACATTTCATATAACAAAAAATATTGAAACACAAAAGCTGTACTACTCCCAATTTTTTTTTTTTAATAGAAAAAATTTTGAAATACCATCTTTAAAAACATTATTAAAATATTATTATTTAAAAACTGTATTATGTCATTCTTCATAATTTGAATTTTCATAAATGGGTAATTAAACTTTTAATGTTAACACAATTCGCATTTTATGAAGTGTTTCGAAGTAGCTACAGCTGGGTTTAAAAAGTGAAGTTATTGGGGTTAGAATTCTACACATCACCGTAATAAAAAAAACATTGCAGATACGGTTTGAGTCTCAGTAGAGTTGAGTGATTTTTCATTTTTTTTTTTTTGCTTCATAAATTCTGTTTTTATATACACCCACCAAAAATTTGTTTTTAATTGGATGTTTTTACCTTCTTAAATACCTACATTGTGGAGATTACTCCAACACAACTTCCAAGGATACTTGTTTAATATGTATATTGATCATTTATTAAAAACAATAAATCACTAAGTTGACATTTAAAGCTGAAATTTTGGAGAAAGCAGTCTACTGGCAAGTTATTACACATTTGAAAAACAATGATTCAATCCATGATTATCAGTCGGGCTTTAGAGAGTCATACTCTACAGAAACCTGTCTAATCTATCTCATGGATCATATAAAAGACAACAAATCTAGTGTGGTCTTTACTGGAATGGCAATGATTGACATTCGAAAAGCCTTCGATTCTGTTGATCACCAAATTTTATGTGATAAACTTTCAGCATTTGGCTGTTCTTCAATTGGATGGTTTCATTCCTACTTAAATGACCGTAAACAGTCAGGTGCTTTCTCTAATATCCTGCCAATCAAGTGTGGAGTGCCCCAAGGCAGTGTTCTTGGGCCTCTTCTATTCCTGGTATACCTTAATTACATAGCTGTATCTATTGACCCAATGTGTAAGGTTCTTTTATATGCGGACGACTGTGCAATTTTATTTTCTGATCCCGACCCTGCTTTTATTGAGAATGTTTTGAGTAAGAGCCTTGAATCTTGTTCAAAATGGCTTGTGGATAACAAATTAACTATCCGCAGTGAAAAAACTGAGTGTATCTTATTCGGAACAAAGCGACGATTTAATACAAATGCAAAGAGAGTATTACGCATCTAGGAAGGAACCACACTCCTACCTGTCACAAGTACATTGCTCAATCCAAATTTTGTGACAGGGACTTTACATTATTGCATATGATTAGGATGATTCCCAAACAGGAGTTCTTCATATTATTATCCTTGCATTTGTATAATATGATATAAAATGGGTCTTGCTGTCAAAAAAAAAAATCATAGGCATGGCTGAAGAAGACATTGTATCATTACCAAGACCTTATTGTTCGACTCAGTTTTAAACTGAACGTCAAAGAAATGTGCGCTGTGTACACTTCAGTGCCTAGGCAGTAGGCATATGCAAGATAGAGACAAATACTACATGTTCCTAAACTTATAAAATTACTGTCAAAAGACTATGAGCCGGAATCAAGTTCATCTAATAATAGGCCTCGCGCAGCATATCCATTTTTCTTCTGTTTTTTTCGGTTCCTTAAACTTGTCTCCTAATTGTTCAATGTACAGGCAGCAAGCTAAACTGTACAGCCATTATGTATATATTTCTAATTTTTTCTTCACTCACCAACGTTCAATGTCTTCTTCATCTAGGTCTACAATCACTTTGTTGCCTACAGTACCTGGGCCATTCAATATTATTTTTTATGAATACAAGCATACCAATAATATAAAGAAGCCAACTAGAATCGTCTTAATCCTATATATTTACAATGGCCTGTTGCTCAGTTTAGATGGAGCGATGCAATTTCTTCATTGTCACAAATTTAGTTTAGAGCATCTACGTAACAGACGCGCACAAATTAAAACCTGTCTCTTATACACATCTATGTAAATACAAGGTGTCATCAGTCATCATGTCAGTTCTTTAAAATCAATACAAAAATACAATGTTTTTATAGCATCACACAATTCCTGCCAATGATTTGATCAGAAACTGTATTGTCAGTCATCATGTAAGTTACTCTAAACAAACATCAGATGGTGAAATCAATAACAACTGTCCAATATTGACATTATCCCACCGCACCGAAATTGATGCATTTGGTTTTCGGGCATTGAATTTATAGCAAATTACACTATGACAAAATGGAGAGATGTGTATAAGAGACAGAGTTAGACCCCTCACCTAATCACCAATCATATATATATATATATATATATATATATTTATTTGTATATTTTGGCTTTGTGTATATTTTGTGCTGCAGTTGAGCATGTGGCTAGCTTAGGCCCTGCTTAAGATTGTTAAATATTTTGTCTTGATCTGTACCCTAGCTGCACTGATAAGCACTTTTAGGCTGAAACGGATCGTCTGCAGATATTAGGATTTTTCTTATTGGATTTTCTCTACTGTTTAAATTATACATGCATGCATGCATGCATGCATACATACATACATACAGTACACGCATACATACATACACGCATATATACATACATACATACACACACACACACACACACACATAGACACACACTACACATATATAAAACAAGCAAGAGAAGAGTCAATGAAATAGATTTATGTAGTAATATTATTTTGGAATGCATGTACTGACATATTTTGAAAGTAATTCCTTCCTTCCTCCCTTATTGTGGAATTAGTGGAATTCTCATCAACCTTTACAGATCAGACTTTTGAAAATTTTCAGTTAAATGGTACTCAAACAAACTTCAGCATACCTACCCATTAACCTCAGTTTTAAAGGATCATGTTGGCATGAATTGATCTCAACTCGAAGTAGCTCACTGGCAGATTTATAAATTGCTTCCAATGCATTGGTGGGACTTGAGAGGGATGTGGATCTAGACTTGACTTCAAATTTCACTGTTTTCAATTTAATTGTGAGAGTTCTTCCCTGTTTGAATAAATTTAATATACAAATGAATGAAATATATAGATTTTTACAATATTAAACAGAGAGTAGATCGGCTTGGTGGTTAACATGCTGCCTCCTTTCAATCCAAAGGTCCAGGATTCAATTCCTGTTATGGTAACAGGATATTTTTCTCACAACAAAAAATCTCAGAATTTTGAATAAATCCCTTCTGGTCTAAATGAGCTTTCGAGAGTTAGTTAAATGAGCTTTCTTAAAATATTTAATTTTATTTTGCTGGGCATGGTGATACCCATCGGCACTGAATTCCATGATACAATTAAAAATATTTATTTATTTAAGCTTCCTTTAACCAGGGAGTATCCATTCAGTGACTAGCACTATTTTTCAAGGAAACCCTGGTACATACAGTAAATATAACAAAAAAAAAAACAAAAAAAAAAACAAAGTTTACAATCATAAGATTCAAAAGTAACTAAAATTAAATAAAAAACAACAAGATAGCCTAAAACTGAAAAGAAAGCAGACAAATGAAAATCACAGAACCAAAATAAAAAACACAAGTTAACTTAAACAAAAGGAAAGGTAAGTCTTACTGAACACAGATAAAGGCCTCTATCTGTATAGAAAGAGAATCAAAATTGTTACGAATGTTGTGAGAAAGATTACAACTAGAGTAATTGATATTTGATTCCTAGTAGGGTAAGAATGAACAGAGTGGGTGAATTTACAAGGCAGATATTCAGGGGCATTGCCATTTAATATTTAAACACTGTATGTAAAATCTGGTTTGTCCATCGATCATTTAGTTTAAGAAAAAGGTAGTAAAAGCACACAAATATTATGAATTTGTGGGAGATGGGTTGTTTTCCGGTAAATTCTTGCTTGTTGGAGTGCGGGAGGCCGTCTTGACTTGGGAACTCTGCTAATCTCAATTTAATTCAACGTTGTTTACACCATAAGATTTATAGTTTATTTATGAGTAGTTCTTGATCAACTGTGCGCTTTGAGCACCATTGGTGGAGATGTGCGCTTTATAAATCTTTATTATTTCCGTAAAGTGAAAAGCGAAAGCTTGTGGCCCGGATCAAATCCCAGCAAAAATTGTCAAGGAATTTGCTTACGAACTTAGTAAACCATTAATGGCAGTTATTAACTCCTCTTTTCAAGAAGGAATCATGCCAAAACAATGGAAACTTGCCAAGGTTATCCCCTTACCCAAATCACAGCCAGCAACACATGACAAGCTTCGTCCTATATCTCTTACCGATCATTTTGCAAAAGTAGCAGAAAAGTTTTGTAGTTAACTGGCTATATAAAGATATCAAACCAAATTTGGACCCAAACCAGTATGGCAACCGTCCTAATAGATCAACTGCTCATTACCTTGTTAATTTGATTGACACCTTAGCTAAGCATACTGAAAAGAAAAACTCTATATCGAGACTTGTTATATTATAGCAAGGCGTTATGATTATAGCAAGGCGTTTGACAATATAAACCATACCATCTTAATAACTAAAATGCTGTCTTTAGGTGCGAGACAGAGTTAATACCTTGGGTTTGCAGCTTTCTTACTGAAAGAAAGCAGTTCGTCTCTTACCAAGGAACAAATTCCAACTATGTCACTCTTAATGCAGGCGTTCCACAAGGAACAAAATTAGGACCCTTAGGGTTTCTCTGTATGAATAATGATGCATCAATTTCTAAAAAAGTAACTTCTCCTAAGTATGTTGATGATATGACGATTGTAGAATCAACATTTAGGAATGGCGTTGGAAAATGCATTTTGTAAAAAGAAATGGATACTTTAGAGGTTTGGGCTAAAGAAAACATTATGAAACTCAATCCGACTAAATGTGCTTGTATGAACATCACATTTATGAAAATAGCACTTGACCTAGATGCACTTCTGATATGTAGCCAGGTCATTAAAGATGTTGACTTTGTCAAAATTCTTGGTGTTCATCTTAGCTCTAATCTCAAATGGGATCTCCAGGTTCAAGATATGACAAAACGTGCCAATAGTAAATTACATATGCTTAAACTTTTAACTAAATTCTCAATCCCTTGCAAAGACTTGTTAACCGTTTACATGGGTTATGTTAGACGTACAGTGGAGTATGTTGCGCCGGTTTGGCACCCCGGTCTTACTAATAAGCAAAACAATATTATTGAGCGAGTCCAAAAGCGTGCATGCCGCATAATCTTAGGCAGGCACTACGTTTCGTACGATGATGCTCTCCAAAAACTCAACCTACAAACCCCTGACGCAAGACGTACCTTGTTATGCAAATCATTTGCCAAATCTTTGCTCAAAAGTGAAATTCCGTAATTGGCTTCCCCCTTTAAGAGAACGGATGCATAATTATATCTTACCTGCCCACCTTTTGACACCTTGTGTTACAAAAATAGCCCCATTCCTTACCTTGTCAATGCTCTTAATAATAAATAAATAAATAATAAATAATAATAATAATAATAATAACTATAATAAAGATAATTTTTATGATAATGATAATGATAAGTACTGCATATTAGGTTTCTAGGTTTCCTGTGTTAATTTTTCATTCGTTTTTATATATTGATCCTGATAAATCGTTGTTTTTCTATGTTTCAAATATTTGTAAACAGACCTTTATTCCTAATGTTTTTATATTTGTTAATTTTAATAATTTGATGTTGTAACCATTTGTTGTAATTCAGTTTTTAACTGTGACACATTTTGGAATAAACATTGAATGAATGAATGAATGAATGAATTATTATTATTATTATCAAAAGCTTTCCTTAGATCTAGGAATATTGTAGCAGTTGCTTCACCATCATTTAAGTTATTAAGTATATAATCAGACCCATCTATATTAATGTATTGTTAGTTGAATGATCCTTTCTAAAACCTGATGGTGATGCATTTATTATATTGTTAGTGGTTAAAAAATAATATAATTGATCCTGAACTGCTTGTTCAATTATCTTGGAGACAATAAGCAACACCAAATTTGGACGATATTTGCTTGGGTCACATTTATCACCATCTTTAAATTTCATTTCATTTATTTAGCCGAAAACAATTACAATATACAAGGATAAAACAGTAAAAAAAACCCAAAAAAGATACAATAAATGTTGGTCTCTGATTCCCCACAGGGGCTGGCGGGATACCAAAACGTAAAATAAATTACTGTCAAAGTGGGTCTCTATCTGAGAACAGTAAAACACATAGAGAATGTAATATAAATGTAAATATAAATTACAATATAGAAAATAATAAGTATTTCAATTACAATCATTCGATCATCAGAAGCATCCTTATTATATTTTAAAAATATATATTTATATTAATGGAAAAAAAATGATATTAAAAATAAATTGATGTTAGAAAAAAGTGGAGGAAGAATAGAATGATGACTAAACAAGAAGTAAAACACAGGGAGTGGAAGCAGATAAAGCTGATGGTATATGGGAAGTACGGAATGCTGAACATGGTGACATTGGTTGCAGCGATTGCATTGCAGTTTTAAGACGATGGACATAGTTTGCTGCATCAAAGGAAGGATTGAATGAATCAGAGTGGTCCGAAATGTCTTCAAACTTGGCTGGTAAACGGAGTGTAGTTCCATACACCAATTCCACAGGAGAATGTCCAATTGTTCGAATAGCAAGATTAAAAGGTAAACTTTCTGTCCATTTAACTTCACTGCGAGCTTTCAGAGATACTTTAAGTTGGCAGTGGAAACGTTCGACCATACCATCAGCACATGGAAGGTATGACGTTGTGCAGGAACGCTTAGTTCCAGGCAGTATAGTAAGTTCTCTGAACAAAGAAGATTCAAACTGTCGGCCACAATCTGTCTTAATAATAGAAGGTGTACCAAAATTAGCAACCCAATGAGTGATGAATGTTTCGGCAACAGTCTTAGCTGTGATTTTGGTGATTGGAACTGCATTGTGTTTACCAGCCTAAATCAGTGGCTTTGTTGATGGAAAATTTACAAGTTTCATCAAATACATTTGGTGTCAAATTTAAGCTGATTGTTCATATTAACATTAGAGTTAGGACGTGTTAGGAGGATTTTCAGAAAATTTTGGCCTAATTGGCCAATTGACGAAAAATGTTAAATTTATTTTTTTATTCTTTGGAATCAATTTATGAATTGTACTCCAAAGCTTCTTTGGGTTTTGAAAATTGTTTTTCATTAAATTTGTACAATATTTTCTTTTTTTTCCTTTGTTTAATTGTGATTTTAATCTTTCCATTCCTGTGCATCATTTTGTGAGCTTTAATAATAATCTCTATCTTTTGTTAATCTTTAAGATTAACAAAAGATAGAGATTATATGTAATCACTTGTAAACCATTCAGGGACAGAGCCCTTGAATTGAACATCAAAGATATTCTTAAAAAAACAATTTCATACTGACCATGCAGTTTTGACACTGTCAGTAGATTGAACATCATCAATATAAGCATCTGTATTAAATTTTTGCAAGACCGTGAAGTTATAAATATTGGGGGTGGGGGGGTTAATTTTTCTATTTTTATGAATTAAATTAGTAAGTGAATGGAAACTAACAAAATACAAATATTAGATTAATAATTGTTTCAGTTATTCTTATATATTTAATGAGTTGGTGTAGGTTACTATTTTTTTGAGTATAATAATTTTTTTTCAAATGACTTTATTTAGAAATATCAAGATCAAAATCCCCTAAAATTATATCATCATATTATGAGGTGGTGCATTGTTGAAATATACTGTAGTATCAAGGAATACTGGTATATACTCTGCATTTGCATTGGGTGGCCTAGGTACAGTACTTAAAATTAAAGGTTTTGAACAAGGTAAATTTACGTTAATCCAAATTGCTTCAACATCATTATGCCAAAGAGTAAAGGAGTAAAGGCCTCAGCTTTAAACACAATCCTTCCTCTTCAAATAGTTCAACTTCTTTCTAACATCCTCCAGCACCGGTGACAAGCCAGTTTTGTTTGCTTTAATAGGTGCCTAAAAAATGTGTATTACTATTATTATTATTATAATATTGAAGATAAATTAAAACCACTACCAGCTTTTCCAATATTTCTATCACGCCTCAAATCTCATAGCCATCTATAATTATTTCAGAATTATCAATAATATTGTTATTTAGCCATGATTCAGAAATACACTACTGCCGCTAATGTGTGGCTATTTTTTATGGGTCGATGATAAAACATGGGTACCGTACAATATCTCGATTATAGTTAGCCTAACCCTCTTCAGCGTAAGGCACTATATTTTTCGACATTAAATGTCGAATACCCTGGCTCTTCTACTTGGCTAGTAGTAGGTCCTAGGTTGTGTCGTCAGTTTCTGTAGTTATTTTTCATGGGATTGTCAATTCATAGGTCTACATACGTAGGTACGATGATAGAGCCTAATATACATTTTTTTACGATAATTTAATTACAATTCCCCTGACGAACACTAATGAACTGGCTGTAAAGATAGGCAAAACAGAGGCTTTCGACCTGCTTGAGTTCTCATTATTTTCTATCCATAACATATATAGTTTTCCTGTTTCTATTTCATACCCTCTTCGCAGCTGCTGTTTGGTTCCCAAGACGATTTTTGGTAATCATACCCTCTTCGCCGCCGCTATTTAGTTCCTGAGATGTTTTCGCAGACACTATTAGGTTCCCGAGACTCTTTGGTAACTGCGCACGCTCGACATGGCTCGATAACGTCACTTACTCAATGCACATGCTCACTGGTTGTCTAGCATTTCTAAGCGCATGCTCACTGTGTTTTTATAGACAATTCACAGATGTTACTCGGTAACTGCGCATGCGCATTGCTTAGCTCGAAATTCCCATTTCTTTGTAGTAAAGCTACAGCTACCTACCTACTGTATGTATTTCCTCTGCATCGTTACAGCCTAAAGGTGCGGCGCGAAAAGCAATAGTTACAAAATCTATTACTGTATAACACTGATCATTGCTATTGATAACTAAACAATTAGCATGAAAGTTTAAGGAACAACACAAATACACTGCCTATCTGATGATACTGTAGAATGATTTTTAGACTTGTACCACATTTTCCTGTAATTTTGACAAATTTTTGTTTTTATTCCTATTATGTTTATTTTTATATAATTGTTTATGTCCATTATCTTTTCGCCAGGTTTTCAGTTTTGACAAAACTCTGCTTTATGACCTTCTTTGTTGTAATACCAGCAACTGGTTTACCATGGTTGCATTGGCAGCAGACATGGTCATTGCATTGGCAGCAGACATGGTCATTTTCCCCACAACCTTTTTGTGAGGTAACTAAGTGTTCTAAACTAATAGTCAAATAAAAAATGGTTGAATAAGCCACAATATGAAACGCAATACAAGTAAGACTAAAGAAATGACAATAGATTTTAGGAAAATTTGTAATAATGTTGAGCCTGTAACCATTAAAAACACAGAAATTGCTGTGGTCACTGAATATAAATACCTAGGCTGCCTTTTTGATAATAAACTTAATTGGAAAAATAATACAAATATACTAGTAAGTGAAAGCCAACAAAGAATGGGGATCCTGCATAAAATGAAGTATATGTACATTGATAAAACTATATTAAGATTATTCTATAACTCTGTGATTATGAATATTATGACGTATTTTATCATTTGTATCTTTGGAAATATGACCCAGAAAGACAAAATAGCAAATCAAATTACTGGTGATAACATGATGAATCTGAATTTCGCTTTTAATGAGAAAATTATCAAGAAAGTTAAAGATATAATGAATGATAATACACATCCACTGTACTCCTATTTTACCCATAGTTACTCAGGTATCAGATTAACTCCACCTATATAAAAAATTAATAGGTTTAGACAGTCTTTTGTAACTAATTCTATCCATATATTTAATAGACGTGCCAAAAGGTGATTATCGTAATTCTCCATCCCTGCTATACCTTTTAAATGAAACTTTCTTACATACTTCTCTGCCTATATGTATTTTAATATAAACACAATAATTTTATACTATTTTAAACCTGGTCTTAATTTTTAACATAAATGCAATAATTTTATTCTATTTTAATGCATTTTCTGCTCTTTGTCTTTTATCATCGTACTGTGTTTTAACAATATATCTTAATACTTTTTACTGTCTTTTAATGCTTTTATAGTATATTTTATTGTTCTAACATCCCTTAATATGTTTTACTGTATTTTAATATTATTTCATTTTGATGTTTTTTGCTGTTCTGTCTAGAACATTTTAAAGTTTGCAGTCTGTTTTTAACTGTCTATGTTTGATCGCTTAGCTTCAAAGCACATTTCTGTTATATTTATGTATAATAGACTGAATAAAATGAATTGAATTGAATTGTTTTTAAAATGGGAATTCTAAAAATTACTATAAATATGGCAATTTTATTGCTACTCAAAATGGTTATTTAAGTAAGGTGGGTTAATTTGATTAAAAATTATTTGAAAAATATTGGTCTCAAAGTCTGGAGGGGTGAAGAGCCTGAACTGATTCATCGATAGTTCCCACACTATTGTCATAGATATTTTTCTTCAACTCAGTCAATTTTAAGACTGCCTGCTAATGCACGAGCAGGATCTCACATTAGGGAGGTTTCACATGCGAATGCACACAGTTAGTGTGACGAATACGTCATCATTTATGACGTCATATGCCGGTTGCTATCTGCTAAACGTGTGGACGACACGCATATCTCGCTCACTACACGTAAGTGAAAAACGTGTAGGAAAATTTCGAATTTCTAATAGGATCTTGCTTGCTTTCAGCCAGGCATTTTTGGGTCATAAACAATAGGGCTTATCACAAAATAAACAATTTTTCTGGGCAACAAATGAAGTATTATTCGCCTACCATTTTCAACCTCAATTTCTAAAACCTTGCATAAGAAGCTTTGAGAAGCATGATGAGAGAAGAAAACGGAGTATTATAGCCTATAGGCTAGGCTCCAAAAGCTAAGGTGCAAAAAACACATAATGGCTACAAACCGTTACGGATAGCTAAACGTATGCATACACGTATTCGTTCACGTGCGAAACCCCTCTATTATCTCTTACTCAACCTACAAGTTGTGTAAGTTCTTTCTACATCTACTACGATACTATGTGCATATATTATTATTATATTTATTCAGGCAAAAGGTACAATATACAAAATATAATACATATCAATCACACATAACATTTAACAAATACATTAATAAAAATACCATAGTCATTAGCTGATGTACGTACCATTAATCCTTCTTTGTGTAATTGATTGGAGACAGACTGACAAAGTTCATTCAATTTCAGATAAAGATCAGAGGGCATTGATAATTCTTTGAATGTTCTTTCTACACTTATACTTTTTCGTTCTGACGATCTATGAAGACATTTTATATGAATTTAAAATTAATCATACAATAATGCAATCTTCACACAGATTTCTAGATGCAATACTATTGTCATGTGTGTAAATGCTGATATCTTAAAAACATTTTCTGTCGATACTACAGTTTATAGGGGAAAATAATTACCTACTCTACTAGCTCTAGTTGGTACAATACAAGTCAAGTGTTTTCCCCAAAATGTGATAAAAATTTAATACTGTTATTGTTAATTACTAGAAATTTGAAATTGGCTAATTTTATACTTTCCATTAAATGAAAATACAAACTTAGGCTCACCTTTGAACTATTGTAGAACCTAAGCCTAACGAAGTTTGCAAGAATTGATGCGATGATACCTCAGAGAAAAGAAGATGAAGAATCCCTCGTTGTACATATAGATCTCCACAAGTTTCAATGTTCAGAGACTTTAATATTCTTTCTGTAACTTTTCCAATACCACTTACCTATAACAATTTTAGAACTTTTGTTAGTACAGAGGCAAAAATATCAAGCTAGGGGTTTGGTAGTAAAATAAACCATGGTTGGACTACAGAAATGGTTTTTGAACAGCTGGGGGTGACCCAAGGTGGGTGTGGTCGGACGTTGTTAAAAATGACTCAAAAGTATGACAATTTAGTGGTTTCAGAGGCATTTGTTCTTCTTTTTAAATTTTTTTTGGGGGGGAGGGGCGCCAAGAAAATTTTCTTGTGGGAAAATGGATTGTCATGTTCTAAGAATGAAACGATTAAATTTTGGTGATGTTATAGATATGACTATTTAAAGGGAACTTCCCAGACCTAGATATCTAAAAAAAAAAAAAATACATGATAAAGGCATCTGAATGAAAACCTTTCTGGAATGGTTCAGTCATGGCAAAGCAAAAAAATATGCAATTTTGGTGATGTTCTTAAGACATGAAGGCGTACATTTCGATACTTGAAGTATGTATTATACTATCTTATTTGTTCTTAAGTAGGGTATGCATATGGAGACCCTTAAAATTGACCATCTCAGATCTACTGTATATATCCCAAAAACTGATCAATGGATATGAATCAAACTTTCTAGAATGTTTCATCAAAGTCCAAGTCCAAGCAACAATAATTGAAAGCTCTCAATTTGCTAATGGTTATGACATTTGCTTTCCATGTCCTGGGTTTGAATCCTGGTGAAGGTTGAGATTTTGTTTCCAGGCTTCAATTTTTTGTTCAATAGGAAAAGATGCGTTTGATTTTTATACAGGGGAGAATGATGTGGGCAGAGGTATACACTCTCGTGTGTGCTCTAGGTGTTATATATTTCAGAACAGAAATTGGTCAACTTGGTACCTCACCTGCTGCACCTACCAAATGTAGTGAACAAACAAATCAATAAATGTATTGTTTTGTATGGTTTGAAAGTAATCAAGCAGTTACTATTATGTTACGGACATTGTCATCATTATTAATAAATTATTATTATTATTGGCTTTTCCTAGCAGTACTGGGAAAAGCCATTGTTTTTGTTCTGATATTTTTTTCCTTTTTTCTTGCATATATTTTTCCTCTTTTTGCACTGTTTTTTTTCTGACCATCAGTTTGGTCACTTCCCTTGCTTAGAATTGTTCTGTTCTTTGCCAAAGCATAGGTATATATATCAAGGATGTGCCTCCTAATATTTAGTGTCAATCTATGGTGGGGTGTGCGTGAGAGGACCAATTAAAGTGATTTAAGGTCAAACAGTCTACACTGGATAATTCAAAAACCGGTCAGTTGATCTGAATGAAACTTACGGTAAAGTTTAATCAAGTTACAAGGAAGAAATTTGTATGTGTTAGTGACGATTCAGTGAAGGGTGTAAATTTGAGGGTCTTTTCAATTTTTTAGGACCCAGACCTAAAAAATACCAATGGGTCTAAATGAAACATTCTATAATACTTTGTAAAGGTCTTGTAAAAAAGGAAAACGTCCCAGACCACATATTTCGAAAATGGATCAACTGACCTGAAAGAAACATATGGAAAAAGTTGAACCCAGTTACAAGGAAGATAGTATTATGTGCAGGCGACGAATCAGTCAACGGTGTACATTGGAGGGTGATTTTTTGAGATCCCAGACGTAAATATCTATAAAAAGTTTTCAATGGGTGTAAATGTAACTTTCTATAATAGTTTGTAAAGGTCCAGTAAAGAAATGACTAAATTTTTGTGATGATCCGGTGTAGGGTGTGAATACGAGGATACAAAGGAAAACGTCCCAGACCAGATATTTCAAAAACGGGTCAACTGATCCGAATAAAACGTTCTGGAAAGTTTAACCCAAGTTACAAGGAAGATATTATTATGTGTAGGGGACGATCCAGGTTAGGATGTAAATTTTTGAGGGTCATTTAAATTGCTTACGTCCCAGTTATAGATGGATGAAAATGACACTTTGCAGAATAGTTTTTCATGGTGAGATAAAGAAATGATCCAATTTTGGTGACAATCTGCAGTAGGGTGTGGATATGAGGACCATTTAAAGTTTTTTTGTTGACAGTTGATTAAATTATTTAAATGCAATTTGCGTTTTCTAAAGCGCTTAAACCAGTTACAGCTAGGTTAAACTCAAAACTACCATGATATGCATGAAAAATTTTTGCTTTCAGTCATTAAATCGCTATAAACTGAAAATGCACTTTCCTATGGAAGGTCAGCCCATATAGCGCACAATGGTTATGGGTCACGATGTACCTCGCTATTACCATTGCAGGCATAGTTCAAGTCTCACTAATAACGTCGCGGTGAACTTGTTTTTCGCTTTTTTTTTTTCTTTTTTTTCCCCACTATTTTTTTCTACTTCATTAAAATTATATTGGTTTTCCGTGATTTTTTTTTTTACTTTATACCTTTTAACGACTCTTCTTTTTGTTTCAATTTCATTTCTCATTAAAGCAATGGGGAAAAGCCCTATGTTCTGTTGTTCAACAGACATAGAAAGTCTACAGTAGTTATTATTATTATTATTACCTCTGCCAAGGAGGTTATGTATTCACTGCTGTCTTTCTTTCTGTTAGCAAGATTACGCAAAAATTAATTAATAGCTCATCATAAAATTAAGTGGAATGGTACACAAAGAAAGACGCTCTTCAATTTTCTAAAGAAAAGGTCAAAGGAGAAGATCTGGGTCACTTAAATTCAATTATTTACCCTCAAACATAAAAAAATAATTGAATTGCCCAACTATATTCATGCAGCACTCAAGAACACAAGTACCTGATTACGACAGGTGATTCCATTATTTTCTTGAGGGTATTCTGCAGTACTCAAGAAAGTAATGTGCCTAAATACAATCACCTATTACATTATTTAATTGAGGGTATGCTGCAGTTTCATCTGTCTCTATAGAAGTGAAAGTTCTAGCTATTACTATCTAGTATTTACTTTTCTGATTGGCAATGTTCTAACAAAGTTCATCACTGCATCTTTAGTTGGCTCAATTTTGTATTGCCCATTTGGTTTATTCTTATCCGAGCACACCTTTGCAAGCATCATGTTGGGAGCAATACCTATATAAGAAAATAAACACAATCTGTTCAATGGCAATACTAACAATGTACAGTATATTCAATTGCTAATCAATTATTGGCAGATTTTGAATTATTGATTCATATTCATTCAATCAGTGTATACAGTATATTGAAAGGTATTATGCCAAAATATGAAATTTAGGAGATGTGTTTTGTTCATTTCAGTTGTGTTTATTTATTTATTAAATTTTTTATTTAATGAACAAAATAAAATAAAAAGGAGACAAGCAAACAGGTGACGAACACCTCTACAAGGGCTCACTCTTTACAATAAAAATACAAATTTAGAAATCTGAAAATAAAAATGACAGCACAACCACAAAGACAATAAAGGAATAAGAAAAATCGTAAAATTAATAAGGGAAACAAGAACTGCCAGAATGAATATGAAAATCCTTTAAAAAGAAATTGCCAAGTTTACTTGCCTGCACTGGCTGTCAATTGAGTCTCAGCCTCAATTCTGAATCTGATTTCATTTACGGCTTCTACATCAGTCAACCCAAATGTAACAAAATGCCTCTTCATTTCATTAATTAAATTGCACGGATTATTTTCTTTCTTCTTGGTGTTATGATCCTGTTTATAATACGTCCTTTCTTCTTCAGTTAGTGACTGTCTATTTGCAAGGTGTTCAGTTAAATCCAAGTAAGCTTCATCCAAGCTCATTGGACAAAAGTTTGGATCATAAGCTTTTAAAATGTCCTGAACTTTTTTACTTGCTTTGTGATATTTTTCAAAATTCGATGGAACTAGAATGAGATCTGGACACAACTTTTTAGCAATAAACCCTGGCATAGCAGCACGTACACCAAACCTACGTGCAAGGTAGTTTGATGTACACTAAGATGCAAATAAGACTATGATTAGAGAAATAACAATGACAATAATTAATAATCATGATAATGATAATATCATTAATAATTTTTAATAAAGTTAAAATGAAATTATATAATAAATACATTGTACAACAGTTTAATCGATAATAAACCAAGCTTTCTTCTTGTCAGGACTAGTTCCGGGGGCCCCTGCCTTTCAGGTTGAAGGAGTTCAAACAGCGACTTGAACACATAAAAGATGTAGAAAACAATTCACAAAGAATATGGACATGGTTGGCACATATCCTGTCAACAGACCAAAAACATTGCATAAATCAGTCGTCACTGACATATGGTGAATTGCAAACACATCCCGGACTGGGATGACACCAAAATAATCAAAACGGAATCAACATGGGACAAAAGAACTCCTTCAATCTGAAAGGCTAGGGGGGGGGGGGCCCTGAAACCAATCCTGACAGGAAGAGAGCTGGCACCAGAGGGCGTTGTTCACGCAATGCCCAAACAATGGATGCTAGTCCACATAGATTGACAAAGTCATGTTGATAATATAGACGAAAGCTCACAGTAAGTTTACATCAAATTGTGCTTGGTTTATTATTGATCAGTTCTACAATCATTATAAGCAAACGAGATGAAAGTACTTGAATATTTACAATATCAATACAGATAATATGTTTTTTCTAACCTTTACAAATATTATTTACTACTTTTTTCCATTATAATATCATACAATGTATAACAAACAAATGAGATTATGATTATACAGTATAATGCTATGACCTTATAAATACTGGCAATAAATTCAATTGCTTACATTGCATTATAAAGTACTTGCAGTCAATTGAAGATTATAGCAAGCGAGAGGACTACACTGTTTGCAAGTAGACCCTTGATTGAATTCTTTATATAAGTTTAAGGAATTTGTAGTAAAACATCACTAAATCAGCAAAATTATATTGTTTTTATTTGTCTCATTAAAAGTGAATAACTTATTTTAAATGATAAATTTTGATGGGGTATATACAGATATTACATCAAGCACTATCTTTAAACCATGAAATATGCTTACCAGCATCGACATACTGCCAACAGCCATTGGCATATTTTTAAGGGAGGGATTATCTCGCATTTCAACAGCGGCATAGAATGCATCCATGTCGAGATGGACAATTGTACGGCTTAAATCTCTTGCAGACTCTAACTGGTTAGTAAGTCTGTCCATCTGAAGCAAAAAATAATGGTTTCACATACTTTGAAATAAAATTCAGTTTTAAGTCACATAGTGATAACCCTTTTTAGTGTCGGATTCAACAGCTTGGCTCTCTCACCTCCTCAGTATTTTTAAAACCAACTTTAGTCGTAGTTCAAGCTAAAACTTAACCAGAACCCTGCGAGTGTGTATGTTCCTTTGTACGCAAAAAATAAACGAAAATCTGAGAATTGCGATAATTAATAGTCATCAAAGTCATTCACTGAATTAGTTACAAAATTTGAAACTAATCGGACTTGCCAAATTTTAGTTATTGTGGTGTGGAACTAAACAAATATAATTAACTTGTACTTTTTAAATCTACAACTGAGCCCAATGAAAAAGAATTAAGAACCATAGTACAGTATATAGTATGGTAGTAGTACACACACACACCCGCTGCTAGGCTAGGCCAGATGACAGAAAGCCCTATCCTTCCTTCCGCCCAAGGGCTAGGCCTAAAGCTAAGCCTAGGCTGTAAAAAAATTCAGCGGTTACAATTGTTTTCCCTTTTGAAATAGAGTAAACAATATCTAATTAGCAAGTATGCAAGAAACTAGGTCTTGAAATGATGGATGTTGCCGCATGTTGAGACGATCCAAATTCTGTACTTAGCGCCCTGTTTATAATTTCATCATCCTGATTTCGTCTCTGTATGATAGGACTCAGAAATACAACAAAACATGCAAGTACACGGTTTTCTAAAACATAGTTATTTGAATGTGTGGTTTAATCATTATATTAATTTGAGTAAGGACAAAATGTTCGTGCTGATTTACCGTCTAGAAGAAATATATTGTAGCACCATTCTTTCAAATGTCTTAACATTATTAACATATTTTGAGTTCCTATTTTACGTATATTCAAATATCATAAAAAACGATTTTACAAATCTACAAAATATTGGAAGAGGACTTGACACACTACAAAAAGCCACACATGTGAGAATTCATTATTCAAAAATTACGTTAGCACAATACAGTGAAAGGAGCAGCAGAGTATTGAGTATGTAGTAGGTAAATAGAACGTACCACTTTGGTAGGTACGGCTGATACAAACGTGTATATGTTCACTAAATATAATGGAATAAAATTTATTATAAAGTGACTATGTTATTCACTAAAATAAGTCAATATGTGACAAATAGGAATGTCTACTTCCATCACAACATTTTACCATGTATTGTATAATCCATTTTTTACAAGTAGGCCTATTATTTATTTATTATTTAAACTTTCTTTAACCAGGGGGTATCCATTAAGTGACTATCACTGCTTTTCAAGGAAACCCTGGTACATACAGTGAATATATACAAGAAAAAAAAATAATAATGTTTACAATCATGAAATTCAAAAGTAACTAAAAGTAAATAAAAAACAACAAGATAGCCTAAAACTGAAAAGAGAGCAGACAAATGAAAACTACCAAACCAAAATATAAAAGGTACAGTCTTACTAAATACAGATAAAGGCCTCTTTTTTAAACGTACAGTATTAATAGAAATAGAATCAAAATTGTTACGAGTGTTGTGAAAAAGATTGTTCCAAAGATGCGCTTCACTCTTATAAAATGTACTCTAACCACTTTTGCATGTGGAACAACTAGAGTATTTGATATTTGATTCCAAGTGGGGTAGGAATGAACAGAGTGGGTGAAGGTGAATTTTGAAGACAGATATTCAGGGGCATTAATATTTAAACACAGTAAGTAAAATCTGGTTTGTCCATCAATCATTTAGTTTAAGCCAATGAAGAGTAATCATCATATCATCCACTGGAGATCTCTAATATCGGCTGATAATAAAATTCTTGCAAATCGATTTTGCTGCTTTTGCATCTTTGACTTAAGAGTGTTATTACAGTTTGACTACAATAATTGAAATGAGGCATTATTATTGCCTCACCAAACATTTTCAGAGCAGAATTTGGTAAGTAAACTTTAACACAGCGAATAATACCACAACATTTTGCAATTTTTTAAGAAAGATACTCAATATGATGAATCCAATTCAAATGACTATTAAAAACAATACCAAGATATTTGAATTGATCAACTTTTTCAATAATATGGTTATCATACATTAATGTGACATTGCTAAATCTATCAAGTTTCATAGGTACACCAAAAAGCATAAACTTAGTTTTATTAATATTTAATGTTAACCTATTGTTACAAAACCATTTTGTAATATTATTTAAGTTTAAGTGTCTAAATCTTTTTAGAGAGAAACAGGATCAAGTGAACGAAAAAGCAAAGTAGTATCATCTGCATGCACTACAGTTTTAACAGGTTACACATTGTGGAAGGCTATTTACATAAATAGTAAATAACAAGGGGCCCAAAATTGAGCCCAGTGGTACACCTATATTAATTGACTTAAAACGAGAAAGGCTACTTCCTATCTTAACTGCTTGTTTTCGATCTCTTAAGTAGGAAATAAACCAAGACAGTTCACTGCACTGATGCCTTGCTCCTCCAGTTTAATAAGAAGTTGATTATGATCAATGGTATCAAAAGCTTTCTTAAGATCTTACCGGCTTTAACATTATAAACAAAATTATTATTGGCTCATGTTCTTTATTTAAAAGGTAATTTGACTTTCACTTTTAAAATCTGATGTTTTGATTAAGTAATGTACAATATGTTATCGTTTTGGATTGTGTTTTTATTATGAATGTATTTTTATGTATATTATTCTTTTTTTGTGTTCGCCTTTTTGATGTTTTAGTGTTTTGTTTTTTTTAAGTCTGATGTGTTTGAATTTGTGATGTACTTTTGTATTGTACTTATATTACGAATGTATTTTAATGTATTTTTATGAAAAGTTTTATCGAGCAACCAATTTCTTCTTTTGGAAATAATAAAGAGATTCTGATTCTGATTAAGGGTCATTTATGAGAATAATTTTCAGGCTTACATTATTATAGGCTTTTAAGTCTCGTAAAATATGGGAGGGTTACAAGAAAGAAGACAGTTCTTTAAGTCATTTAAACACATGGTATTTATACAGAAGTTCCCTACTTTCTGCACCCCTCCTGTAAACTGGACCTGCCCCAGTAACTCACAGCCTCGCGAAAGGCCGCTGAAGGTCGCCTTTTAGCGAGTACACATAAAAGTAACTTGTACTTAGTTTGAATCCATAAAAGATAGCTTATATTTTTTGTTATGTCTGATATACTACATGTATACCTGCACCAACATGGTTCCACTTTCAATAAAAAATAGAGGGTGCGCTACTTCTTGAACTAAAAATAAACTAGAAATTACAGCAGCATGCTTTGCATGTGGGTGGGGTTGAATTTTGATTGGTGGCGAAATATGGTCACAGTCATGTTAATATTCATAAACAAAAACCTACAGTTGATTAAACGTAAACAAACATAATTATTATTAACAATTTAACCACATAAGCCTAGCTAGACCAGGTCTACAGTATGTGTTTTCTCTGACTGGACCACCCAGCCTATAAGTAGGCTAGCTTCGCGAAAGAAAGAACTGCCGACATGTACGTGCTTTTTGTTCAAATTTCCTAGGCTATGACATATATTATTACATTTAATTCAATTAATTTATTTGAATAAGCACATACAATTGAGAAAACATAGTGATTTGAATGTGTGGTTTAAACTTGTATGTAATTAGTTTGAACATAGAGGTATATTGTTCTATGCCTACTGGTGACGTTCGCGAAACTTTTTCTGACGCATGCGCAAATCAAAATTTGGACTAAAAAAACAAAACGACTCAAAAACGGTGATAGAGAGTATATGTTTTATCGCGTACAGCTTATATTTTTCATCTAACTGAAAAAACAAACATTTCTTGCACAATTACATGTCCACTAGTAACTATCGGGCACCCTTTATACCCACCGCGAAGGCACCGTTTATGTGTGTGAGATGCATGTTGTGCACATGCATCTCACACACACATTTCACACCTGTATCATTCCAATATTTCCACTGTGACCAAGGTCACAAAGAACTAAAAATTACATAATTTCATATTCTTATCCACTGTGACCAAGGTCACAAAGAACTAAAAATTACATAATTTCATATTCTTAAAACAAACTTTGACTAGCACTAATACCCTATTCAGACTACATATGTTGCGATCGGTTGCGATGTAATCGGTGGTAATCCAAAACTGATTACTCCCGATCGCAATCAAAGAACGCCTTCAGACCAACACGAAACAAACTTTACATTCTAGGGTCAGGCCTCCAGTGGCTAGGCCTATGTTGACTGACCTCAGCCAAACAGTGCCTATGGAATTTGTTGTGATTCGTTGCGATCAGATTCCGTGGTAATCGGGAGTAACAAAGATTGTAGCACCCAATCGCAGGGGTACCAATTGTGATATTGATTACATATCGACTTCTATTGGTGAGCTTTCACACACGATTTTACTTTGCGATCGGGTGTCGCAATTGCTACAACTGATCGCAATGTGATGCTAGTCTGAATGGGGTATTAATTATGCGAACCTTGACTAAAATTATACCTCCGCAGTGATTTTGTTTCGTCAGCCTAGGGTCCGACTTAAGACTAATAATATTTACCCTACTAAAAACATGCTTTTTGTAACTCACGACAGAGTGAAAAGAATAAAAACGATTTATAAGTACTGTAGGTCTGTTGTACAGTATCTTTGGTGTGTTCAAGATTCCAAAAGATGAAATTAACATGTTTTGCTAGCAACATGCAATAGTTCCTGATCTCCATGAAATCCACTTGTGTTGCAGTTACGTAGGTTCACCATAACAAAAAAGATGCGTCGCCCTCGCTCGGGCTCAGCTATAATAGTTCTCCAAAGAAAGCAAATTTTCAGTGACTGTTCGAATTCTCATGTTAACAGCTAATATAGTTATTATTATAGAAAATTAATTAAGCGAATGATGGTGATGGGGAAATGTGCCTTTGGACAACAGACAACAGCTTAAAATTCATGCGTTCATACCAGATCTCTAATATTTTGTCTGGCAATAAAATTAGTTCTTTTCATTGGTTAGTTTGATAGTCGTTGCTTGCCAGCCGTCTTCAGCTGAACTACAACTAGGACTTGATTTAGTCATACTTAGAACTTTGACTATAGGGTATGTTGTTTATGAATACAAATTTTAGTTGCAACTAGAACTAGTTAATAATAAAGTTCTAGTTCGAAGTTCGACTGAATTTCATTTTAAGAATACGGGCATCAAATTTGACAACCTTTAAAATTTTGAACCTACCACTTCTATTGCTCTCAGTTTATCTCTCTCTGTAATCGTTTCCATTTTTTGTTTCATCATTCCCAAACGCTGGCTAGTATCAGATTCTTTCTTTTGTTCATTTTCATAGAACCTAGTAAACAAAAATTATTAGCAAAATGTAAGCCAATATTCTATCCAAACATTAACTATAGGCCTATGTTATATGTAGAATTAGTGGCGGACTGGAGGGCAAATGGAAGGGTACTCAAGATTCAAGAACTTTATTAGTCATAAATATATACCATATATATAAAATATACAGAACTTTGTTGCTGGTAGATAAACAACATTGAAATGATAAACCACAAATATACAGGCCTTGTCATTTTAAAATGGCAGACGAGCAATAAAACTCAACATAATTTTTAGGCGAGTGATTATTTTGTGGGATAGCGCAGGGGGGGGGGAGAGATTAAAGATTAAAGGAATACAGATGAACGTTCAATCGCTATACAGTGCAATTAACAGGAGTCAACAAGACATCAAATTTAACTTCCAATATTTATATGTAGAGAAATAATAAAGTGCACTCTCCCAATATTTATAGTAAAATGTTCAGCGCAGAGCGGCTAAGCTCTTATTACAACTATACATTATTTTGAATACCAAGATCGTCTCCGCATACTTGGACTGCCATCTCTTACTTATTGACGCATCAGAGCAGACCTAATCCAGATTTTTAAAATTCTAAATCAATTTGATGACCTACCGGAAGAATTCTTTTTTACGAGAATAACGGATTCTGTGACACGAGGCCATAGCCTTCGCATTCGACCTACTTTATTCAGATCTGAGGTTATCAGACATGCTTTTTTTGTGCGTTCAATAAATGAATGAAACTCGTTCCCAAATTTTGTTGTAATAGCCAAATCTATAAACCAGTTCAAAACTTTACTTGCACAAGCACACAAAAACCACCCGAAACTCTATAATCCATATTATGAATTTTAATGCCCATGCACGAGGGGCTCATAAGCAAGCTTCAAGAGTCTCTAATATCAAGTAATCAAGTAATACCGAACCCCCCCCCCCCTCATCTCGGGACCGGTTACGATGTTCGGATTTCCGGAAAGTTTGGTTAGTGTAACATATCTATTGAACCCTTTCCGAACAAGCTTGTTGACGTTGTAGGCCAGCTAGGCTACGGCCTAGCTACTGAAGTAGGCATAGGTCTAGGCCTAACTAGCAAGTGTCCCTTGGGTTCGGTATGACTAGGCCTAGCCTACGAAAACATACATAAGTGTAGTGTACAGCTGTTGTTTTGTTGTAGTACTGTACAGCAAATTTAATTACCAATAAAACGAATGCTTTTACATTGTTTTTACATGCATTTTCGGTCTGATATTTTTCCCTAACCCAACACATTCTTCGTAGTCACAATGCCACTTGCTGGTCGGTTGGTTGTAAACATCAGACATCAGGTTGCGCCTCCTAAACTCTGCCAGCTAATTGGTTAATCTTTTTCGTGGGGTCATGTGCAAACATGTGCTTGACTGTGATAACGTCAGATCGCCTAAAGTTTCATTGCGTGACAGCTTGCTATGATAGAACAAACTCTGTGTATTTCGCCTATATTTATAAATTAAATCTAAATAAATCTAACAAATTTAAATTTTATTGTCTACAAATTTCCTCTGTAATTAAATTAGCAACATGTTTCTCAAAAGCGTCTTGTTTGAAGAGTAAGTGAAGCTATGCATTTGTAATTTACACGAATCAAACGACATCCAAATCCGAATAACGTCTACTAAAAATGCCAGCCATCGTAGAGACTTACTTTGAGTTCCGTCTTCATTTCAGGTTGATTCAAATCAATTTTTAAGGAGCGATAATGCAATTTATTAAACAATGGAAGGCATAATTTTCACTTGATGTAACCATTAACTTTCGTTTGCTGGTGTGTGTCGTTTTAAATCCATAGATAATCTCTGGCAGCAGTATGCTATTGGGACTGATAAAGCAGTACGAACGGTTCATTTACAGGGTGTTGTGCTAGGCCTACATCATTAGTTGTTAATTCACAGACAGCAATGTGATTATTGCATTATTTCGTCCAGAAATTGTTGTTTATTAACTGTTCAGTTTGTAGAAGTTCATACATTGCACACAAAAAAATATACAGTAATGACCCACGATATCGATAAGGAAAAAAATGCTAAAGATTTAAAGAGTTTTAAAAATATTGTGTCAAACCTGACTAGTTTTTGAAACTGCAGATTTTATTATTTCAAATTTGAAATTGTTTAAAAGTAGTATTTAGTTCCTACTTTTTACAGTTGGTAGGTTTTTACTTTTCCATGTTTGTTTTCCCTTTCTTTTATCATATCAGTAGTTTAAGTACACGGCCTCTTGGAAGACCAACCTTTGTAAAAAGATTGAAATGAGTATCCGTGGATAAATAAAGTTATTATTATTATATTATTATCGGTATAAAGACGTTTTTCTGCCTAGGCCAAGCATCTTTTATGTTGGAAAATAATTCCTGTGGGTCAGCAAAAATTGCGTCCGCATTTCGAGGGCTGTGGAGGCGAGTTATTTTGAAATATTGTAAGGCGAGCTATTTTTCACAAAAGTGCGAGCTGTCTCTTATACACATCTAGCTGTGATTAAGAGACAGGGTCTGTGTCATATCAAACACAAAATAGATAATTTGAATATGTGCATGCTAGTTCTGCAGAGTATAGTTTTAGGAAGATTATGGCCTCACGTTGGAGGATGTCCGGGACCGCTATCCAGCTAGTTAACCAAATCAATCAATGCAATTCAACAGACACAAATAATCAACAATGACATCATAAATGTATGCGGTAACTGAAATATATAAATGAAAAAAGCATAGCTATAAGCATAGGCTGGAGTAAACACTGCCACATCCACACAATAAGGTGTGGATATTTGACTATAGGCACACAGCCTGAGGGCTGGCACACCCACATAAAAGGCATAAATCAGAACAATATAAATCAGTAAATCAGTACATAAGGCTGAGTACAGATAGATCAGATTTGGCCAGCAGATAAATCTTCATCTGAAGTTTTGCAGGTGACTTTTTGTGTGACGTCACAGTCATTGACATCATTTATGTGCTATTTTGTGAAATTCTACGATTGATAATGAATTCTTAACCAGCACGCATTTTCAATGAAAAATGACACAAGTATACTTCATATCAAGGGTCAACTTTGTGTGAGATTGCTGTCTGCACGCGAACATGGGTGTACGTTAAAATTTCAAAATAACTTTTTGACTATTAAAATTAGAGCATGTTTCAGGCCATTTTGAGCATTTTAAAATTTTTTTTACATATATTGGGTTTCTGACACTGTATTCACAAATTTCCATTCTTTTTCAGTTATTTTAGGGCCAATAACAATGCTGACACATGCATCAAACATACAAACCTGTGCGCAACATACAGTGAAAATATGGCAATATCATGCCTATTTTTTAATACCAAATATAACTTCATAGGATGAATAGTGAACAATCATTGTTATATTATTATCATATGCTGTATTAGTCATTACTATAATAATTATCCTTAATTATTCATTAATATTCAGCCCACAAATTTGACGTCGGCAATCACCGACCATATTGCCGAGCCAGAATTGCTACAGGCAGGCCTAGATTTCTTTGCTTCAAAAACTGCTTGGAAAGTCAAAACTTTGACTGAAACAGGATATAGCAGACACTAAATTTCATGTACGTCGTCAAACCAAGGAAATTGGTTGTTCATAAACAGATTTGTTTGTACAATAACTATTTCTAATAGGCATGCAGTACGTATGATTTGTGTACAGTCGTCTTGTCTTTCTCGCCTACTGGTTTATAGGCTAGGCCTAGTAGGTAGGAATGACGCTAGCCAGCCGAGGCCTACAACATCGCCCAATTGAAGCCACGTGGGCCGCGTACATCGTAATGCTTATCTAAATCTATTATTTGTCTTCATTTTACAGTATTATCATATTTAAAATGTTTATTATAAAACAACAAAATTCAACATCGCATCGTGACTTCACTACTGACAAGTACTGTACATGTGTGGAAAATCCCTGATAGATCATTCTGGGCATGCGTATGGACATGCATGGGCAGTTTTGAAGCAGTCTGTGATGATACGATCGTAGCTTTTACGAAAGTGATATTTCCCATGCCAAAGATAACGATAAAATGAACGCTAAAACGAAATTTATTTGGCGATTTTCTTATGTAAAACATATGTACAGTGTTATACTACACTATTAAATTAAATACAAGTACGACCATTCTTTCACCAGCAATATATTGATTTAATAGAGAAATTAAAAAAATCACAGTCTGTAGATGACGATGTAAGGTCGAGCATTCGGAAAAATCATAATTTATACTATATAGGCCTGGTAGTAAAAAATTGCCGAGGCTGCCGACCTTAAATTCTCCGAAATTTTTGCGACCTAATTTTTTCCATCTCTCAGTACCTGTCTCTTATACACATCTAGATGTGTATAAGAGACAGCCATAATGCATTGTCATTAAAAATTGGAAGGGATAATATTGCTTAGTAAGTAGATTTTTGGGGTGGGGGTAGGGAGAGGAAGGGAGAAGGAATGGTTGTGTCATTTACCGTGATAAATTTCACCATTGGTGTTTGATTTTTGTACTTTATATTCTTTATTATATATTTCCTATTTGTCTTTAATTCTTTCTCTATCTAATAGCTCTGAGAAAAAAAAAAACATGCCACTCATCTGCAGTTGTATAGAGTACCACAGTCGTGTCGTCACGACGCCAGGTGGACGCTCTCTGATGGTTACCGTTCATTACGCCTGAATGACTTCATAGGCTTTCTGGAATAGGCATTTTAAAATCTAATATTTTACCATCAAAATATACTTAAAACACAAAAGCTCGCCTTAAAGTTATCGAACACATGTTTAATCATCAATTAAAATGCAACATCTTAATAATTACGTTAGAAATTGGGATCAATGGTTTGTCAGTGGCAAAAAGGGCGTCCGGTGGAACGTATTTTGCAACGATAACAACAGAGTAGTATCACATGGTATCGTGACGTAACACTGTAGTACTCTATACCGTAAAACATTGAATAGAAGTTAATCTTTTAATTTTTGTGAGGACCTTGGATGGGCTTTTTTCGAGGCTATTTTTGTATTAAGGTCTAATGTTTTTGTGGAAAGTTAGATAGCCGTTATGTACCCGACAGTTGGCTGCCTTTATATCTTCACTTGTCTTCAATTTGTATTCAAGGGTACATTGCTGCATAGCCAACTGTCGGGGATATGGTACCTTCATATGACTACTCCATAGAGATAATACTAGAGCGCTAACCGCAATGTATTCAATGTTCGAAATAAGCAGAACTGTGTGGGTACCATCCAAGATGGTTGCAATTGTGCCCTCAATTTACTCAAGAGGGTTCAGTACAGCTAGCTACCCGTATGTTTGAAATTTCGAGCGTTGCAGTGTTTGGGTGTAATGTACACGATTTTAATTTTCATTCCTTGGTACTTTATTTTTGAATAAGATGCTCCACTTGGCCTCGTTTTGGCTACAATAGTTTAATAAATTGTTATTACCATTACTCATTATCATTAATGAAATAATAGTCAGTCAGAGGGCTTATTAATATGTAATAATATGTATACTAAGCCTGAAGGTGGCGCTTTACTACGACGGCCATCTTGGATGGTACACATACATAACTCTGCATTGCTGCGCCATTTTGTCAACACTCTAGTTGTTTAATAGCTCTATGGACTACTCATACAACAGAAAAAAAAGTTGCATGGAGTTTAGTGAAAAATGGAGATCTAAATGAAAAAACGATGTATTTCAGCAAGTATTAAAACCTTTTCGTTTTATTTTAGGCCTTCTTCAAAATACCTATGCCACAGCAGTTGATTTTTTTGCCGTAAAACCAAAATAGTTTCATGCATGCCGACTTGCCGATCGGTTAGCGTGAGCCCTGACTGAACTCTGCAGAAACTTCACATCGAACTTCGCATCACGATGTAAAACAAAATGTCGGACAACATTTCTTTGACGCATGCGCATTTGCATAAATATCTACACACTTACGCACACACATACTACACACAATAAAAAACAAAAGAAATGTGACTAAGAGTGATTACAATAGTTCCTACTGAATTACATGCATAGGAACTAAAAAACCGTCAAACAATCAATATAATTAATAGTCAATATCATCAATAACAATCATAATTACCATGTAGCATGTTTAGCTGAAACAATTTTCTTTCATAACTGTGCCCTCCATTTTTCATGATGTCATCATTGTCAAAATGAATGATTTTTTTACCCCCCACGCCTCATTTTCTTCCTTCAAATCTTTGTGAAATTCTATGATTTATCATTAATCGACCCCGCCTGAGGGGGGCAGGCTGGTTGCCAACACTAACACAAGTATACTTCATATCAAGGGTCAGCTTCATGTACCATTATCGTGTGCGTGCACATCACGATGTAATTTTTGAAATTCTCAAGATTAATTTTTGACTAATTTAAAGCATAAGAGCATCCAAATTTTCTCACTGTGGAAAACTATCGGATACTGTGCATCACCTAAAATTCATCGGTGACAAATTTAAATCTAGTTTCATTATCATTATTATTATTATTATTATTGTTATTATACCTACCTTGAACCCTTGGATGCTTCTAAAATGATTCTGTCAATCTTATCTTTATCCAGCCCCTCCATTCCAGCTTTGTTTGTGTTAAGGGCCATTCTTGAAATCGCCAATGACTGATTAGGCCTACTGCTATCAGAAGAACAACCATTACCATTCCTTCCCGTAACCATACGCTGAAGTTTGGAATGAAGACTTTGTTCCTGTGGCTTACTCATACTACCTGCCATAAATATAGAAGAAAAACCTCAAATATTCAGTTAAAATTTTGAAGAGCCAAAAAAATACATGACTGTAGATACAGTCAGCAACCATTTACTTCAGGACCTACATTTTTTCCCATAGCTTCCCACAACACAAGACTTCCAGTTCTGGGGGGATGCGTTGGGTGAGTATGCACCTCCCAAATCGAAAAATGTCCACTAATTATACCCAAAAACTTAATTATGCTCTTGATCCATTAATCATTATCCATCTTGCTGTCTTCGATCATCCTCTCAAAACTTCCTGTCATCAAATACCGTACTAAAACCCAAGGTTCTTTCACTTATAATACTTCTGCCTTTTTTGGAACTAGCTTTCAAATAAAATACTTCTTAACTCTCTTGGCAACTTTACGTCCGCATTCATGCCAACACTCTTGTTTTGGCCAGGAGACTCCTGTTTTGATGACCTGACTCCCGGCCAATTTTTAAAAATTTTAATTAAACGCACAGTCTTGTCTTTTTATTGCAATAAAATACTACAAAAAAAACATCAATATTTAGATTATCTTTCAATATTTTGCTCTGCGAGAAATAGCCTCTTTGAGAGTAGTTCCAAAGTCATGCAGGCCTTGTATAAACTGGCCTTATGATACATAGATAGATTAAATCCTTAAACGACGTGTACACTAGCCAATTTCGTGTCTTGAAAAAGAATGAGGAAGTTGCATGGTTGTGTGGCCGCTTGTGCTTGGCTCCAGGAGTCGACTGTTCTATAATTTTTCGAGGGGTGATCTCATGTTTAGTGATATGTTGGTTTATCCAGGTAAGTATTCAAGAAATAGACAGCTAAAGCTTTCAGGGGGTTACACCCTCTGGACCCCATGTAATGGGGGATACCCCTCCCAACAGCCAAGGCCCTCGCGCCAAATTCTCTGTTTTTTAGCATCTCAACGTTGGCAAGTATGTGTCAGAAGACCTATTTGTTTTCTGGTGGCTATACACATGTGTTGCATCTTTGATCTTGTTTAGAACTGGTGCCATAAAAATTCATGATATTATTATTATTATTATATTATTATTATAATTATCAAAAGAATCATATCCTATTTACAGTATTAAGATTGTGTTAAACTGAATGTAAAACTAATTGTCAATTTTCATGATAAACACAGTAAGGTGAATTTTTTTTTATTTCTTGTTTCACAAACTTATTTTTTTAAAGGAGAGCGGAAAAAAATATTAAAGTTTTGTTTTCTTATTTAGCAAATACTGTAAGTTTTGCCAAAAACATCCATACGGAGAAAACAAAAATATAATTTTATTGGTAAATGTTAAACAGTGTAGTAATGGGATGGTTAAATGCTTCATAAAATTAAAAGAAATAGACATATCGGTACGTTATCTTTAGAGATTTCAAGGCACCGTAGGGCGTAACAAAATTTAAGAAAAACTTTTTTTCTAAAATTTCCATTTTTTCGTGGCGACGGTTACGCTAATTGGTCATAACTAAAATTTACTTTTATTTGAAATCATCACTATTTGCCGACAGCGGGTTCGCTAAACAAGGTATAAAAATAGTCTTGCCTAATAAACAAAGATACTAGAAACACAAGATAGAACTCTCACATAGCAAAAATAAGCAGATATTGTCATATATTTTACGGAGGTCTAGACGTACACGGCAGGGTTCACACGTTTTTAAACAAGCAAATTTCCAAGACAATTCCATGTCAAATTTTCCAAATATCAAGGACACATTATATTGCTTAACAACGATTGATTATAAAACATGTATGCAGTACAAATATTAAATGCATGTTAGTTGAGTGTAACTCGGAAGCGATGGATCCGTCTCTTTTTTTTTTTAACGCTTGTGTGAAAATCTGGCTTTCTCACATGTGTAAAAATTTGTTCGTAAGCAAAGGAATTCCCACAAATATGAGGAGGGGCTGATTGCCTACAGTTTCAAATGTGTGCGTACAACAATGGTCTTATCTTATTGTTTGAGAATGTGACAGTGTCTTTGTGGTACCGCCGCGCCAGAATAACTTGGTTCTTTTGTGGCTCCACTGGGTGGAGTACACGTGGTCCAGGGATGTTGTTCAGCGAATGATAACTGTCTCAGCTGTGGCACAGTTGACACACAGTAAACAACATAGAATTCTTCGATGGATATATGTACTTAGAAGAAATGTATTTTATTAACGATATAAAAATGGCCATGCAGTAATTTGATTCATTAGGGAGCTTTCATTATCACATTCAAGAATTAATTCACCGCCAAAATTTCTCTTTCTCGACCAAAACAACCCAGCCAAGGCACTTGGGTCTTGCATGTTCATTGTCACAACCAACTGTTGATTATGTGACTGAAACCAAAGAGTATAAATAGAACAAGAGAGCGTACTCCTGTTTTTGAAAACGTCACTCCTGTGTAGGATGCCCACTGACGGTTGTAGGTACTTTTTATTACCCAGTGCAGCGCAGTAGAAGTACGCCCGCTATGAACTCAGTAAGCAGAAAACAAAACTACTGTGTCTTGTGGCGAACAGATAAACAGACCGTGCGCGGTGGAGTACTGGGTCCTACACAAGCTGCGTAGGGTGTATCGTTTTTTTACGCTCTCAATGAGTGTAGTTGGCTCTCTTGTTCTATTTATACTCTTTGCTGAAACTCGGACTCCAGCGGAGCGCCAACCCTGGACCCCGGCGGGGGCCCTGGTGGCCCCTTGGCCCCCAGAAACTGGTGTAGTCACGCATTTTAAATCTCTTAGGTTGGTAACTATGGACAGCCCAACTCAAGGAACTCGGTGGAGCTAAGCTTCAAATTCCTCTGTTTTTACTATCAAAATATTGGCATGTAGGGCCTAGGCCTAAGCTAGGCTCCTACCCCAATGTATGTTGAATACAGATCATTTCGGTCGCGCCGTATTGTTATGCATTTCGGTCGCGATAAACAGCCTCAGTATGGAACGCCGATGTACGCACTAGTGCTTTATGTTTGGAAAGTAATTTTTATAGGGTTGTGTATTTTTTAAGTTTTTTTGGTCCTTGTGTACATTTCAGACTGGGTATTAAAGCCAGATTCCCGGCAAAATTTCACTAAAAACTGACTTTTTTTAGAAAATATGCATTTGCATTACTCCAATTATTATAAATCATGGAAAAATATTGGCATGGATTTTAGTTTTACTCAAAAGAATAAAAAAAAGAGAAATACAGACTATTTCTCATAAAATATTACCATTTTCTCGACGAATTCATCGTTACTAGGCAAATTGTAGATCGCATCCACTGGAATACTCTCGCTTTTATGTATACTTTATACAGTCAATAAAGTGCGCCCTCTCTAATGAGATTAGTTTTTGTACTTCGCATCTCGCACAATGCGGTCGTTCGGTTAGGCTGAGATATGTTTGTTTAAGTGTCAAAATCTCAGTCAGAATCAGTTTTTTAACAAATTTGAAATAATTCCTATGAAATATTATATTTCACAAGTGTCAATACTAGCAACAGAAAATATCATGCCGGCCGTTTTTATGTGTGATAACAGAACCTAAATCAAGGTAAGGCTAGGCCTAGCCTAGCAGCGTTGGATAGGCTAATGTTTTCGGCGCCTACGATATTTCTTCTCACAACTTATCGCAAAATCAAACATGAAAAATTCATCCTCATTTATTTTTTGTGTGGAACACAAAAAATCAAATTTCAGTCTTATTTTACATTTTTTCATTCTTAGGAATGTCTAAATTCAGTTAAACTAGCAATTCCGTATTATATTTATAAATCTTTA
>NW_022744966.1:956836-957085 GCF_011630105.1 Anneissia japonica | reverse complement strand
ACAAAAATTAGATTTTTCTTAAAAACTGAAATTTTGCCGGGAATGGGGCTTTAATTTTATTTATTTTGTCTTTTTTTTACGATGCTTGACTATCATAGGCCTAATATTCTTTGTATTTTTTTTTAGTATGATTCAGTGTTTTAAGTTTTTTACATTTGTTATATTACAAGTAATTTGAATATAATTTTACCGTGTTCTTTTTTTTTTCTTACAGATTCAGAAGTGAAAATCAAGTACATATTATTTGTA
>NW_022744966.1:951026-956638 GCF_011630105.1 Anneissia japonica | reverse complement strand
TTGATTAACACGAGTGATAGGTTCTCCATCAATGTTTATATCAATTTGAAGATTTGAAATGTTTGATAATTTTTGTCTCGAGCCTATTATCATGTATTCAGTTTTCTTAACATTTAAACTCAGTTTATTAGATATGAGCCATTTCTTAATTTCTATCAAATCATCATTAATTGTTGCAGTTAAATTATTAACATTTTTATCTACATAATATATACAGGTGTCATCGGCATACATTGAAACTGTGGATTTATCGACAGTTCTAGGGAAATCATTCATATACAGGAGGAATAGCAAGGGTCCTAATATAGACCCCTGAGGGATCCCACATATACTGTGACATTCTTCAGAATCTGCTCCATTTACATTAGTTATATGAGTACGGTCTTGAAGATAGTTAGTGAACCATTTGATAACACTTAGGTGAAGATTGAAAGAATAAAGCTTGTTGATTAGTTTGTGGTGGTCTACTGTGTCAAATGCCTTTTTAAGGTCAATCATTACTATTCCTATAAGGTTTCCTTTATCAATTGCTTCTAACCAGTTTTCTGTGATATGCGGTTGTTGTTGAATAGCCTGGCCTAAAGCCAGATTGATTTTCATATAGCACTCACCCTCTCTCACCCTCATGAGCACCGTGGGAACCTTGGTTGTGGGAAATTTTCTTTCCTATTTTATGGTTAGTTACCAGGCAACTAGTACAGGAGGCCTCGAAGTGAATTTTTCTAGCTTTAGAAGGAAGCCCGCCCTAAATACCGAAACCGTGGAATGGCTATTAACATGTATTTAAAATTATATATTAAAACTTCATTTTACTATGTATTTGATAAACATCAGGATATGTATAAAAAATGGAAATATAACAAGAAAATACAAACCTTGTGCTGCTTCACCTCAAGAGTACCATGGAAATCTAGTTGGTGGGAAATTAAATTCTAGCGCAACTATAGAATAGGACCAGAAAGAGTCATTTTGTCGGGCTTATGAATATAAAAGAAGCCTGAAATGGGCCATTAAAATGTACGGTGTTTAATTATAAATATATTGAACATTTTATGTGGGAAATAAATATGAAAATACTATATATTTCCCTCATTTTCATTCACCATATATCATTCAGTATGTTCATTTATCAAATCATAAACATGATCAGAACATTCAAGATACAGTAAATGGAAACGTAACAGACAAGAAAACAAATGTATGAAAAACTAATTTATTGACTACATAATTTTATTTCATAAATCTCCATTCCATTTACGCATTAAAAAAAAATATATCGCAACAAACGTTAAAAAGAAACTTGTCTCAAACCAAGTCGACTTTGTAACATTTTTGTTGTTTCTGTAAAGAAAGAAAAATAACACCAAGTGATACACGTAATATTATTAATCAAAAAACTATAATACTAGTCTTCAAACAAAATTATTTATGCGAGTCAAGTGAAAATAACGAATAATAAAAATATAACAAATAATATGAGACACGACCCATTGTCTATATTAGAACACTTTTCATTGGGTAACAAAGTCGTAATTTTTCATTTTTGTCAAAAAGTGTCTATAGTGGTGAATTATGGTTTAGGTTTTTTTTCATAAAGTTTCAAAAATTTCTATGTATGTGGAAAATGTAGTTGATCACCAAAGGTTACAATTTTTATTTTGAAGACTGCACGGTCTAGGAAGTGTACATTTTTTTACGGGGCAAGTTTCCAAGGGCAGGTTTTCTAGGGGCGAGTTGACTGCCAAAGAGTGTTGCCAAAGTGCGAGCCAGCGTGTTATTTGATCACAAGTGCAAGACATCGCAAGTGTGAGCCAGCCAAAATAGATACAAGACTCGAGTTACTCGAGTTGTGCGAGGTATCGGCTGAGATTTGTGGAGTACAATTCAAAAAACAACTATAGGTCTAATAATGAATTATTGTGATGCTAAATAGACAATGTTAGCTATCAAGGAGCGACGTTGTTTTTCATTGGGACCTTCGTCCCTTCAAGGCTAAGCCTATACCATCCTAGCTAGTCTAGGACTAGAGTAGGATAAGGCTAGCGCGACATGTGGACGTTGGTACGTGTTGGTTAGTCTACAAACGTCGCCTAAAGTAATTGATTTTACCCGGCAGAAAGAAAGAAGGAAACTCCGCTTTTCAGTCATCTTAGGCCCTTGTTTTTTGACAAACAATGACCTTTCAGAGAGAGGTCAAATTGCTCAAGAATATGAATTGGCTGCTTTGCAGCAATTATAGTACAGTAATACAAATAATTGTTAGTCAAAAATACTATACTGCTTAGTTACCTACCTTGTTCCAAATTTGGGGTCGTACCGTTGGCGCGCCATACACCGCGACCGAAATGCATAACGAAAATAGCGCGACCGAAATGATCGGATACCGGTATGTTTGCTTCAGGAACATCACCGGGTGAACTTTACCTGCTGTTTTCAAACTCTCATCCAGAGGACACCTCAAGTCACCTTCACTTGAATCATGAAATGTAGGCTCATCCATTCTGTGCACCGAAAACAGAAATATTAATATCTGTTTTTTACAATATTAATAACCTAAAAATGAAAAGCCCTGCCAAGCAAGCAGGCTGCATACAATATTATTAATATTATAGTAGAGATCAGTGATCCTATAACGTGCCCTATTCATCAAACCATGACGTAAGGTCGTCACATGGTGAACAACTATGGAACGCCGTTAGTATCTCCGGTTATGTACAAACACTCTATTACCGGTATGTGCAACGTTATGTGGTATGGTCATGACGTTATGTGGTTTGGTCATGATGTTATGCGGTTTGGTCATGATGTTATGTGGTTTGGTCTTGATGTATGCGGTTTGGTCAAGATGTCATGTGGTCGCATTATGACATAATATGGCATAATATGTTAATATGACATAATACTGTATGTAGTTATGTAGTTTCGACATGACGTTCGAACGTCCTTTTTTGAGTATGTGAAGAAGACGACTTTACCATGCATTATTGGTAGACATTTTGAAGTGATGACCATGACAAACGGCCCAAATCAGTGGTGCGTAATAACCAACAAAAATAAGATAAGTTTTTGTACATAGTATAAAGTGATATAATTCATCGGCAACAAAGACACTGTTTAAGCAACAACCTGCATATTTGTAAAACTTTGTTAATTGGACAGATTTCAGAATGTGGTGCCACCCCCTTTTGGGAGGAATAAAAGTGTATTTCTTATACAATGTTAGACTCTAAAACCGATTAAATAGAGCCTTTTAAATCCCTCAACTGTCGTAGCTTCAGTGGCTTTGCCTTCTGGACCACCACTGAGCACGCTCCCACCTTCATAAGGAACATCGATATCCTTGATGTAAATAAAAAAATCTCATGTTCTTGATTGTTTAGCAGATTTCTTTACTACTACCTTTACAGTTTTCCAACAATTATTTCTATGATTTAAAATTTCTGTCCTACTGTACACTATTCCTGATTATTTATAAAAGATGTGTATAAGAGACAGTATCTAAGGGTAACGATAGCAAATTGCACAAACTGCAGAGATATGGTATGAAAAAACTGATTACACAAAATGAATGAAGCTTCGCACAAAGCACAATCAGTAATTTGGAAATATATTTTTTTCTCTAGGAATGTGAGGAGTTGCAGAACGAGCTAAGGCGCAAAGATTTGCTAATACAGAAACAGATGAGAAGGCTGCAGCACTGGCAAGGAGTCTTCCAGTCTTCTGAGGCGAACGCTCCTCCCCCTCCACCACCCCAACAACAGATGCAACAGCAAATGTCACAGATACCCAGAGCGCAGTTCATGGCCAACCCTAGCCATGGCAACTTCCAAAACCAAGCACATCAAAGCCCATTAGCACATCTAGCCCAGGCTGCTTCAAATATAGGAGGTGGGTTTGAGAGGTGATGTTGCTAGGACCTGTCTCTTATACACATCTAGATGTGTATAAGAGACAGGCCTAGTCCTAGGCCTAGGTCCAGGCCCCTAGGCCTACTTTACTTACTTAGGCCACCGACCCGACCTAGGGCCTAGCTAGGACAAGGCCAGCGCTAATGCACTTTTGTACCTAACTTTTAAATCTTAATTTTTTACCCCAGTGTTCTTCTCACAGTCAGAAAATATGATTATAAAACATTTTTACATGATTCAACCACCCAAATGTAAATAAATACAGTTACAGGACAGCAAACCTGTGCTCGCTAGCACGACGAGAGCTGCAGCCATTTGCAATCAGTAGGAATTGCCAGGAATGTCCGAGTTTACAGTGCGAAGTTTTATGTAATTTAAACGTTTATGAAAACTTATTTATTTGAATTCGTATGTCATTTCAGTCATGCGTTATATTTTATGGTGGTATTGTTTGATTATGATGTGTTGCACATGAAATTCACATAGTACAACACACTAATTACTTTACAATTAGTAAAATGATCCAAATGTGTACACAGCCATACAAATAGGGCCAGCCCCTACAGACAGTAAGCTAAACACAAATATGGTACTTCATGATGCCACATTTTGTTTGTCGGATGTTTCATGGGAAAATTCCAATTCAAATTTTAATTGTTTCAAAATATAAGAATTGACTCGGACATTCTGGCAATTTTCTACCTGATTGAATTGCAAATCAGTACAGCTTGTCGTGCTAGCAAGCGTGAAAACACTGAGGTAAAAAAATTTGAAATCAAAAGTTAGGTGCGAAAGTGCGTTAGCGCTGCCAAGGCCTTGGTGAAATTCGATCCAACTCGGCCACAGGCCTAACCTGTTTTCCTTGTGTGTGTTTCCTAGCTTATAGCCTAGGCCTAGAGAGGAAGTAATATAATATATCCAACCCTGTGTGCAGCAACCAGGCTAAGCTAGGCCTAGGTATCTAAGTGGTATCCCTTTATAAGGGATGTATGTTTTATAATCTAATTATGCGTTTAAAATTCATGACAAGAGAATTACAGTTTATCTACCAGTACAGCACCTACAATAACATACAGGTAGGCCTGGCGGTAGCAGGTCACTTCGGCCCAAAACCAAATTGGCCCAAACCAACTTGGACGAAAACCAACTCGGCCCCAGACGACACTTTGGCCCAAAACCAACTCGGCCCAGACGACAACTACCCAAATGATAGGGAATTACCCAGATGAATAGCGATCATGATTACCCATTCCCCAAAGACAAGTTATTATAATTACTAATATTATTTATAGGTCTATTATTTATTATTTTTTAGAACTATTCTTATTATTTATTTTTGTATATTATCCGAATTAAAAAAAATTAGAAATCAAAAGTTAGGTGTGAAAGTGCATTAGCGCTGCCAAGGCCTTGGTGAAATTCTATCCAATTCGGCCACAGGCCTAACCTGTTTTCCTTGTGTGTGTTTCCTAGCTTATAGCCTAGGCCTAGAGAGGAAGTAATATAATATATCCAACCCTGTGTGCAGCAACCAGGCTAAGCTAGGCCTAAATATAAATTCTACTCAATCAGATCTTATGGATATAAATATTGGTATACCACAAGGCTCAATATTAGGTCCACTATTGTTCATTATTTATGTAAACTCACTGCCAGATATTATGCCATGTAAATGTGTAATGTATGCAGATGACACCACTATTC
>NW_022744966.1:947978-950227 GCF_011630105.1 Anneissia japonica | reverse complement strand
AGTTTGTAGAGAGGGCGAGTTTGCTAGGGGCGAGTTTGTCAGGGGCGAGTTTGTCAAGGGGAGAGTTTGTAAAGGGGAGAGTTTGTAAAAGGGCGACTGTGTAGAGAAAGGGGCGAGTTCGTAAGGGGAGAGTTGTTAAGGCACGAGTTTGTTATAGGGCGAGTTTGTAAGGGGCGAGTTTGTAAGTGGGCGAGATTGATAGGGGGGGCGAGTTGACTATTTCCCTGTTAAATCTGGCTTTTTTAACGTCGACGGAAACCAGGCTCAAGAAGAGAGTGTTTACACATAATTTCGAAGATACTAACGGCGTTCCATAAACAACAGTCAGCGTGAACTGTAGTCGCTCTCAAAGCGAGTGGATAAAAGGGAGTGTTCGAGATTGTTTTGGAAAGCACTGTCCTGTAGCGAATGCCTTTAGAATTAAAAGTGTATAAACGTGTTGGAAAATGCATGAAAAATCTAAATACCAAAATGAAGATAAGGTTGCGGATGAAGTAAGTCTCAACAGTGATGAGGATGACGATGAATTTGATAGCGAGTCAGATAGCCTACCCGAGCTTGAAGAGACCCTTAGTAAATGGACCAACTACCTTCACGGATGGCAAGATCGATGGGTCGTTTTAAGAGATGGCACGCTTAGCTACTATCGGTCACAAAATGGTATGAATGTGGGGTGCAGGGGATCTATTAGCTTGGCTAGTGCAGATGTTGAGGTGAGTTTATCTACTATATTTATTGGAGCTTTATGCATAATTTGGATAATTCTCATGCTAAAATCGCAAATCACGTCAGCAGTAGGCCTAGGCCTAGGCTAGGCCTCCTACAGATAGAGTGACTAGACCCTTACTTACTGCATGCTTGCCCTATTTTAGGACTAGCCCTAGGCCTAGGGCCAGGCCCCTAGGCCTACTTTACTACTTAGGCCACCGACCCGACCTAGGGCCTAGCTAGGACAAGGCCAGCGCTAATGCACTTTTGTACCTAACTTTTAAATCTTAATTTTTTACCCCAGTGTTCTTCTCACAGTCAGAAAATATGATTATAAAATATTTTTACATGATTCAACCACCCAAATGTAAATAAATACAGTACAGGACAGCAATTTTCAGATTATGACTGGTTGAGCCGCCGACAAGTTGAGCCGCCGGTCATTTCTATGGAACGCCAAGCGCGTCTCTCAGTGAATGTAGCGTGTTAATTGCGGCGTATTTCAATTAACTTAGGCCAAGTTAAAAAAAAAACATGTTTCGCGTCCCCGCCCGCATCGTTTTTTTTCGCCCACCTTGATTTTTTTTTTATTTTTTATTTTTGGAAAATTCATAAAAATAAAGAAAAAATATATCGAAAATTTAGAATTAAATGTTGGAAAATAAATACCCTAGCCTAAAATAGTGCAATATCTTCGTCTAACCTTTCGTATAGTAAAGCTATGCCTAGGCTAGCCCGATATCTCTAGGCTAGGCCTAGGCCGTCGCCTACTCTGGGCGTCAGGCGGCAAACCTCGAGTTCACTTCACTAGAGTGCGTTTGTCATGCATACAATTGCCGTATTCGATTGGGACTATACGTTGAGTATTTTATCCCGTTGAGTACAAAACTCAACGATAAATTCCGAGCGTTAACTTCGTTGAGCAGTTTCCGTTGAGCAGAGCACGAAAGTCCCATCGAATACGGCCAATGATTTCAGATGAATTCTGGAATTTCCTGTTATACTGGCCCTCAATGTCAGATTGTATGGAATAGTTTCATGTGAAGACGTCTGAGACGTAACATCGGGAACATTCCGTTTAATATATTTCATAAAAATGATGTATATTCAAGAGTGAATGTGCGCAATTTTAATGTGTTTGATTCAGGTTACTTTACAACTTTAACTTACATACTGCAATGCCACTGTGAATAGAAAAAAGCTTGTAATACCCAATAACACTCTTGCCAAATAAACAGTATACACTGTTACAGCTTCTAATCTTGTGTGATGTCTTTTTATATGTTGAACAAAACTAGACGGGAAATGTCAGCAAGTCTGTAGAATGGCGGCCATTTTGAAAAATAAAAAATAAAAAATAAAAAAGGCCTCTTCCTCAATTTAAAAAAAAAGCCGGACGTGAAACATGTTTTTTTTTTTACTTGGCCTTATTCGTTCTTAGTACTGTTGTTTGGGATGTATTTCAGTTTATTTACTCAATTATTTCAATTTATTTAATACTCGGTTTTTGCACTGATTTATTAAATATTTTTGGGACGTAT
>NW_022744966.1:947579-947952 GCF_011630105.1 Anneissia japonica | reverse complement strand
TATTTACTTGTTCTTTCTATCGTTTTAATTTAAATTTTGTGAGTATTTGCTCAGTCAGCTTGCCAGATAGTAAAAAAAAAACTCCATACATTCTTATCATTTATTATATATAAGTATAACAAATAGTACAAAAATAAAAATATATAAATTACAAAACCATAGTAAATACTGTATAATAACATAGACCTAACATATTTAAATTTATCGTTTATAGTCATCTAATTCAGTCGGCTTGCCAGATAGTAAAAAAAAAACTCCATACATTTTTATCATTTATTATATATAATGATATATAATAAATATAATTTAATTAAATAATTTAACAAAATAGTACAAATAACGAATAAGTTAATTGAAATACGCTGCAAACCAA
>NW_022744966.1:915823-947564 GCF_011630105.1 Anneissia japonica | reverse complement strand
ACATTTTTAATATGATTTTGCATGACTATAAACAATAAATTTAAATGTGTTAGGCCTATGTTATTATACAGTATTTACTATGGTTTTATAATTTATATATTTTTATTTTTGTACTATTTGTTAAACTTTGATATATAATAAATAATAAATAATTTAACAAAATAGTACAAATAACGAATAAGTTAATTGAAATACGCCGCAAACCAAATGTAAATAAACACATTTTTAATACGATTTTGCAATTCTACAACTTCATTTATTTTTATAAAAATGTAGTACATAAAATTACATTTTTAATACGATTTTGCAATTATACAACTTCATATATTTTTATAAAAATGTAGTACATAAAATAATCAAAATTCTAATTTTCAATTAAACAATTATACATCACGAACGGCAATACGAGCAAATCAACTATTGACAAGACTGTGTGATGAATATGTAGCTTGGAGGGGGGGTTCATTCACTGATGACATCGGCAAGCCGACTACATTCACTGAGAGACGCACTACATTCACTGAGAGACGTGCTTGGCGTTCCATAGAAATTACCGGCGGCTCAACTTGTCGGCGGCTCAACCGGTCATATCCCGACAGCAAACCTGTGCTCGCTAGCACGACGAGAGCTGCAGCCATTTGCAATCAGTAGGAATTGCCAGGAATGTCCGAGTTTACAGTGCAAAGTTTTATGTAATTTAAACGTTTATGAAAACTTATTTATTTGAATTCGTGTGTCATTTCAGTCATGCGTTATATTTTATGGTGGTGTTGTTTGATTATGATGTGTTGCACATGAAATTCACATAGTACAACACAGTAATTACTTTACAATTAGTAAAATGATCCAAATGTGTACACAGCCATACAAATAGGGCCAGCCCCTACAGACAGTAAGCTAAACAAAAATATGGTACTTCATGATGCCACATTTTGTTTGTCGGATGTTTCATGGGAAAATTCCAATTCAAATTTTAATTGTTTCAAAATATAAGAATTGACTCGGACATTCTGGCAATTTTCTACCTGATTGAATTGCAAATCAGTACAGCTTGTCGTGCTAGCAAGCGTGGAAACGCTGTATCAACCTGTATTTGTGAAGGTATCTTTTTTGTTGGAAAATGTACATGAGCTTTTGAATCATGTAAAAATGTTTTATAATTATATGTTGGGAATGTGAGAAGAACACTGAGGTAAAAAAATTTGAAATCAAAAGTTAGGTGCGAAAGGGCGTTAGCGCTGCCAAGGCCTTGGTGAAATTCGATCCAACTCGGCCACAGGCCTAACCTGTTTTCCTTGTGTGTGTTTCCTAGCTTATAGCCTAGGCCTAGAGAGGAAGTAATATAATATATCCAACCCTGTGTGCAGCAACCAGGCTAAGCTAGGCCTAAATATAAATTCTACTCAATCAGATCTTATGGATATAAATATTGGTATACCACAAGGCTCAATATTAGGTCCACTATTGTTCATTATTTATGTAAACTCACTGCCAGATATTATGCCATGTAAATGTCGTAGCCAAACCCATAACAATTTAGTTGTCCCCACTTGGAATATTTCCCATGGCAAAAGAACCTTTACTTACCGTTCATCCAAAAGCTGGAATGAACTTCCAAATGAACTAAAAATTAACTTTAAAGAAATGTCAATTCATACATTTAAAAATTTCCTTATTACACAAGATTTGCATTGAATTTTCTCTATGACTGATTTTTGTTTTTATGTTTGTTTATATTTTTTATTTATAAATTTGATTCCTTTTATAGTATCCTGTTTTTAAGATATCTACTGTACCACTTTGAAAATCAGTGCACTAGTACTGAAAGTGCCTGCAGTATAAAGAAAGAATAAATAAATAAATAAATAGGTATCTAAGTGGTATCCCTTATCTAAGTGGTATGTTTTATAATCTAATTATGCGTTTAAAATTCATGACAAGAGAATTACAGTTTATCTACCAGTACAGCACCTACAATAACATACAGGTAGGCCTGGCGGTAGCAGGTCACTTCGGCCCAAAACCAAATTGGCCCAAACCAACTTGGACGAAAACCAACTCGGCCCCAGATGACACTTTGGCCCAAAACCAACTTGGCCCAGACGACAACTACCCAAATGATAGGGAATTACCCAGATGAATAGCGATCATGATTACCCATTCCCCAAAGACAATTTATTATAATTACTAATATTATTTATAGGTTTATTATTTTTTAGAACTATTCTTATTATTTATTTTTGTATATTATCCGAATAAAAAAAAATTAGAAATCAAAAGTTAGGTGTGAAAGTGCATTAGCGCTGCCAAGGCCTTGGTGAAATTCTATCTAATTCTGCCAAAGGCCTAACCTGTTTTCAATGCAATTTCCATGCAATTTGACAAAATTACGCAAGATGAAAGAGAGATAATAATTAAGGCCAAGAACACTGTTATTCAATTACAATTCGGTTTGGCGCAAGAAAGATACGACTTTTGACGTCACCATGGGTAGCTACGATGGCGCGGAGACCTATGAGCTTATCAGGCTATTCCTATTAACCAAATTAGAACCCAAATATGGTACAGGGATGTCACCAGCTTTTTGGAGTGCCGGTTGGCGATCATTCCACGTTTTCCCAGGGGGGGGGGGTCGGCGTCTTCGTGAAAGCTCTTAAAAACCAAAAGGCCTAAGTCGAGCAGGCCCAAGGCTATCTGACGCGATTTTTTTAGGCTAGGCCCAGGTAGGCCTAGGCCAGAATTTGAGGAATGCAACAAAATAGATGAAGATGAGACTTACTGTAGGCCTAATTAAATTCAATAGTTGACATGCTTTGTTTTAGATTAAAAAATAATAATGAAGAAATCCCGACGACAAAGCGTCGATCCGACTGTACCCAGCCGCATTGTTTGCTGTAATTTCACACGTTTGACGATTACCACGATGAATGTGTATGTCACTGATTCATGTGCACTCATTTATTTATTTTTTGTCCATTTACACACATTATATATCAATTATAATAAAGGTGAAAAATTTAAAATACAAAATGAAAACAAAGTAAAGAAATAAAACATAAATCAGGTTTCGTAAATTTTTAATAATCTTCCTGCCCCGGACCATGCTCTCATAATAAAACACTTGAATGGTCATGATTTCAACTTTAACCTTTGAATGTGTACAGAGCAACCGTGTCATGCAGGCCCACGACGTTCGCTATGACTCAACTGGGCCTAGGCTGTTAAGTTAGCGATGAATAGCAGGGCATTTCAGTATTTTGTTACAATTAACATAACCACGGAAACATTTATTGTATTCTTCTTTTCTTTATCTATCAATTTAGCTTGTCTATTGTGTTTAGGTAAACTAATTATTTTGTTACAATTTGTAAACTGTTGAAATAATAGTGGTGGTTGGGAGCCTGTAAATCCTGGTCGGAAATGTTGAGTGCTGGACGGGCCCGTCCACCGCCGACCAGCGTGGTGACATCTCTGATGGTAATAATATAGGGCTATACAGGGATGGCGGACTTGCTGCATTCAACGCAACCCCCGTGAAATCTAACAAATTAAAAAGGATCTATGCAATACATTCAAAGAACACAGCTTAAAAATTATCATCGAGGCAAACAGGAAAGTGATCAACTACCTGGATATAACACTTAACCTCACTGATGGAAGCTATAAACCCTACTTAAAGGAAAACAACTAGCCGTGCTATGTCAATTGCAAGAGCAACCATCCGCCATCTATATTAAAGGACATCCCAGAAGGCATAAACAAGAGACTGTCCCATATATCCTCTAACAAAGCAGCTTTCGACGAAACTAAGAAACCATATCAGGAAGCCCTCAACGAAAGCGGGTTCAACTATGAGCTGAAATATAATCTAGCTACTCACAACATGCAATCCAACGTTAGAATGAAAAGAAAAAGAAACATTATATGGTTCAACCCACCTTACAGCGCCAATGTTAAAACATTGAATTTCTTAATATTGTAGATGAATGTTTCCCACATGCTCATAGAAAAGTGTTTAATAGGAACACTATCAAGATCAATATTGGCTCGATACTATTCGCTCACAACAAAAAGGTGCTAAATAAGAACAATAAGGATGCGCACTTAGATAACATCGAGCAATGTAATTGCCATAATGAATGTCCCTTGTCTGGTAAGTGTCTAACCAGTAGTGTAGTTTATCAGGCTACTATCACAAGGGATGACAACAATAAGGTTGAGACGTATGTCGGTCTCACCGAAAATACTTTTAAAAAGTAGGTATAACGTGCATACCTGTTCATTCCAGAATGTTAAATATAGAAATAGTACCACGCTTAGCCAATATGTTTGGAAACTTAAAGACAGCAATGTAAAGCATAAAATACAATGGCGAATACTATCTAAATGCAAGCCATACTCTAATGTTAATTAACGATGCAACCTATGCCTGCAGGAGAAATATCACATTATGCAATCCGGAAGCTAGTACACTTAACCAAAGAATAGAATTAGAATAGTGCATGCAGACATAGAAGAAAGTTCCTACTAAGATACCAAACTTAAATAACAATAGCCTATCTCAGATCCATCTATTAAACAAAAGAGAGTCCAGTACTAATTAACATATTCATATTCTTTATAAACAGTTTTTATCATCTTTATCTATAGTACTTCATTATTCCGAGTAAGCTTCATTCAGAGCCGAGCACCTGATGATTGAGGCTGTGCCCTCATGAAACAGTCTGTAGTGCAAAATAAAATGTTGAGTTTGTAACCTAGTGTCTTTGATTACTTATTATCTGAATTATATATTTTATAATTTATTATATTATTATATTTATTGTTATTATTATTATAATTACTAATATCATATAGGCCTAATATTATTTTTCATTAGGCGTATTACTATTCTTATTACTTATTTTTTATATTACCCGAATTATTACTGGTCCCATTACCGTAATTATTTTTTAGAAGAATCTTAACATACCTTTATGAAATAATGTATATTTAATACAGGGCTGAAAATTAACCTCTAAACCATAGTGGCCAGCAGGGCCAGTAAGGAAAAAAATGATACTGGCTCTTTCAAAGTAATACTTGTTCTATTTTTTTTATGGTCCGAAATATAATTTTTCGAAAAAAACAAAATCAATAAAAGAAGCACAATGACATTAGTTTAGTAATTTTTTTTAGCCAATTGAATCTGTCTTTAGCCAAAATCATTAGTCCGAGCTGTCAAGAGTCTCAGTCAGGGTACCAGAAAAAAAACATTGTTTTAGTTCACGATCAACAAGAGTTTTTATGGCCCAAAATTGTGATTTTAGACCACATTAGACTTGGAGATTGGCAATCAAAATTACATTATTTGGTAGGCAAATTAATATTTTAAGCACACCAACGAGGTACAATAGTTTAAAAGTTTACTAAATATATATTCCACTTTGTCGCCAGTTTGCACCCAAATGGTACAATACCAGCTAGCCGGCTGTATTGAAAATAATACCTTCATGTAGTCGTCATACAGCCACTGCCCTGCATCCACCGCGTTAAAATAACAAATAACAAATTGCGAAGCACGCAATGAAATTTGCATCTAGACTACAAACTCAGTGATAAATGGGATGAACAATTGCTCATAATGATTTTCAAATGTTTAAATGGTCATGCTCCATCATATTTATCAAAAAATGTTGTTTTTAATTATGATTTGCATACGCATTGTACTCGCAGTCAAAGTAAAAATACACTAATTGAATACACCTTGAATAATATGCAAGGTAAAAAATCTTTTGTATACCGATCTACTAAATTATGGAATAAACTCCCGGATCATACTAAAACCAACTTTAAATCTATGACACTTTCAAATTTTAAGCATTCTATTTCTAATCCTCAATAATACCATCTTAATTTAACCTAAATTTTATCTTGCCTTGCATATTCATATTTAATATTAAAATTTTATATTTTTTTTAAGTTTCTCTCGATGTTCCTTTTAAATCTATTTTAATTTGTAGTTATCCTTTGGTTACCATATGTATATATCTGCTTTTAAAATTTTGTAGTATAGAACTGCACCACTTTGGAAACCAGTACTATGTATTGAAAGTGTATATTCAGTATAAAGAAAGAATAAATAAATTATACCAATACAACAAAACAAATAAACTTTGCATGGCTATGGATTGGCAAAAAATTGAGCTTTAATGAAAAAAACCGATGTATTTTAGCAAGTATTTGAAACTTTTAAATGATTTTAAGCCTTCGCCAAAATGGCTAAAAGTGGTTGGTTATTTTTTCACCTATCCAAAATAGTTTTCACCCATGAAAATCGGTTAGTGTGAGCCCAGTAAGAGTCGCCAGATGGGCAATGCCCAAGACATATTATGGCCCGACATCAAAAAGGTCGCCACTGGTGACCGGGCGACCGCTGACTTTTAGCCCGGTTTGTATTTAAAAAAAATTTTTTTTTTGAATTATTTTTTTAAAAATTGAATATTTAGTATATTGTTTGTACTATCTCAATCATGTTTTACCTTGAATATTAATGCACCAGCAAACAACCCAAGGGTCATATTTAGCTTTATCAAAATAAAATATGTATAAAAAAAGAGCCAGCCTCCCTCCCTCCCTCATCACTTTTCCAGCCTAGATAGGGTGATAAACTAATAGAAAAATGTGTAGAGCCTATATCATCCCCAGCCAGAGGAAATTACTTTTTATTTTTTTAAGGTATTTTATTTTAAAAATTGTAATAATAATTAATAAAATGGTATTTACATAGCAAAGTATTATTATAAGTTACTATAACTTGCGCCTGTACAATATTTAAGCGTGGAGGAACCTGTGGACTGGTGAGCGATCGCTCTTGCTTAATTAACCAATTATGTTTTTTTATTCAAATATTGCACTTTAGCATATTATTGTTAAATTTCCACATCAAAAAATATTTGCTGTGGTTAGGGATAAGGTACCGTATCTTATCTTCCATTTGCTAAAGGTATAGTAAATTGCATCATCCAATAAAATGCCACCACCGGTGTGACATCATTGTTCATGAAGACTTGTGAAATCACTCGCTATTGTTGCACTAACCACAGATTGTAAATAACAATGTTTTTTTCCCTGACAACAACTTGATTTGAAAGTATAACTCCAACTAGGGAGTTGTTATTTAACAACAACTTTAAAAAAATACAAGTCATGATAAATTTCAAATTGGTAAATCCCAACACGATGGTGTGTAATAAATTTCCTGGATTTTAATTTGAATTTTATTGGGTCCACTTTTGAAACAATGGCAACCAAAAACATAAAATTGTCCCCTTAATTAAGGGTTTTTGGCATGTATTCATATAACAATGACATACATTCTTTATAATTTTATTTTTATTGACATACTGTAAGAATCATAAAATAAGATTAAGAACTAATTTATAGCAATAATTTTGCAATGCAAAATGTAAATGTAGGAAATAACCTGTGACTTGCAGCTTTAACTAGGCTGAAATGTGCACAGGCATGGACCAACTCATTCTTCAACTTTTATTGCCCCAAAGGGTCACATCTTGTCCGACCACCTGCCAAGAGACGCACTCTTGAAGGATGTACTGGGTTCATTTAAGTGCACAGGAGCCAATTGTGTACACTGGACCTACAGTTTATAGTCCTTATCTGAGAAGACTTCAAATTCAAAAGGCATTTATTTTCGTCCATAAATAAAACAACAACAGTGAAAGAGAGAGCAAAAAGTACAATGCGAATAAATATATAAAAACAAATTACAGAATTATTAAAAATTAAAATTAAAATGTATGGACGAAGGAATATTCCCTAAAAGATTGAGACCTTGTGCCGGGTATGCCTGTAACAAATAAAAGATACAGAAAATAATATATGATTAAGCAAAAGAGGAATCGAAGTTAAAAAAAACAAATGAATAATGGTAAAAATAATTCAATAAGAATAAATTGATATATATATATTTAAAAAAAAAAATTGAAAAAACAATAAGACAATAAAAAAAAACAAACAAACAAAAAAAATGATTAATAGTAAAAATTATTCAATAAGAATAAATTCAACTTGTTCCAGCACCGGAACCATAGGCTAGCCTGCCGTTCGAACCAGCGCTGATATTGTGGCTGTAGGTTATGGCGCCCCTGCCTTAACCGCTCGGCCATTCGACTCGCAAATATAATTCATTTATAATATGAAATCCGCAGAAATGTAAGTAAAACAAAAATAGTTAAATATGTTCCCAATATTGTTTCATTATGCAATGTTAATTTTCTTATTTTTTATTCCCATTTTCATGAAAGTACATAATATACGATTGAAATTAAAACAATTTTTTATGAATGACAGTTCTCTCTGCCTGCTTCAGAAATTTGCCAAAAAGAAGTCTGACATGTCCAACAGAGAGGTCAGAACTGACTAGGCCCCCCCCCCCCCATGCTTGTGCCACTACTGGCTCCATCAAAACATTTGCAGAAAGAAGTGGGTTTAAAAAAAAAAAAAAAATTGGCCATATCAGTCTTAAAAGTAATTTGGACATTTAATTTAATATTGATACAGCATAATCTTTTTTAAATTTTGTCTTCACTCTTGTCAGTATGACCCAGTACAACATTATTTCTCAGTTAATATTTGCTGCTGGTATGAAACCGAACATATTTTGGATTGAATGATATTCCCTGACTGGTTTTGTTATATCTTTAAAAAAAATGTTCTATGGCTATGAGAATATTGAATTTTTAATAATACAAATCGATTAACAAAAATCCTATAATAATTAGGCCATTAAAATAATGCAGGATCGGACACTGCTGCAGCCACAAGTGTTGATCATGGTGTTTACCAATGCTTCTGTTTTGATAAAAATGCTTTCGCGCGTGGGCGCCCATATATGCTTTAATCATTTTTTTCGTTTGCAACAACAGGCGTGTATATGCTTCAGCGCAGCAGTCGGGTGATTGGACACACTAACCTGTTAGATGTTAACTCATTAACTATCTTTAAAATTCACAGTGCTCCCCTGACTGGATTTTTCGGACTTTAGTACTGTATGTTATTATATGTATATTTCAGGAACAAATTCCGCATAAATTATTTCTGTTGTAATTGCTTCTAGGTTCATTACAATTTTGTCCCAGTTTGAAAACCAAGTATGTTTTAAATTTATTTTGTTTATTTTTGTTTATTTGAAATTCATGTACAAGGTATGTACTGTACTATCTAAAAAAAAAACCTATGCTAACTTTTGCAAACTAAAGGTGTGGGATTCAATTCAAAATGGGCTTCTATTGAGGTTTTATGGTAAGTATAGTATTTCATTAAGTAGATCTTATAGTCATTATTTGTATACTGTACTGTAAATCTCATTTCAGCCTCATGAATTTGATGACTGTAGATTTGATGTTGGAATAAACGACAATGTTTGGTATATCAAAGCTAAGAATGTGGAGTCAAGACAGAGATGGTTGGATGCAATAGAAGCACACAAAGTAAGAACGTATTCATTGATTATAAGTGATAGTTTTGCCTACTTTAATATTCCAACTATAGTTATCATAAAATAAATTTACAGTATTTATTGATTTATTTCAATCAGGGCCACCCATAACCATTTTTTGGGGACCAAGGTTTCTTTACTGATTTAGCATCACTAGGGTAGGGGGAACCATCTGAAAACATATTAAAGATTATTAAATCAACTGCCAACAAATCTTGTGTGTTCAACAAATGTCTGTGATGAATTACTCCTATTTCTTACTCATTTAGTAAATACATCTCTATCAAATGGTATATTTCCTGACACTTTAAAGATCGCTCATGTTAGACCTTTAATCAAGAAGGCAAGTTTAGATCAAGATGATATTTTGAATTAATGCTGTGTTTCAAGTGTTCCTTTACATCTCTAAACTTAAGGGAAGTTTAGATCAAGATGATATTTTGAATTAATGCCCTGTTGCAAGTGTTCCTTTACATCTCTAAACTTAAGGCAAGTTTAAATCAAGATGATATTTTGAATTAATGCCCTGTTTCAAGTGTTCCTTTACATCTCTAAACTTAAGGCAAGTTTAGATCAAGATGATAGTTTGAACTAATGCCCTGTTTCAAGTGTTCCTTTACATCTCTAAACTTAAGGCAAGTTTAGATCAAGATGATATTTTGAATGAATGCCCTGTTTCAAGTGTTCCTTTACATCTCTAAACTTCTCGAGAGAGTTATTTTGTTGCAGCTTCTGGAATATCTTGATGATAATCTACTTGCTGAAGTCCAATCAGCCTACCGTAAACATTTCAGCACTGAAACTGCCTTACTATGAGTTCACAATGACATCCTTTGTTCGCTTGACAAACAGAAAGAAGTATTGCTCCTCATGTTGGATTTTTCTTCAGCATTTGTGATTTCTCATTCAAAATTGATACAACATTTAACTTCTCGCTTTGGTATTACCGGTGATGCACCAAACTGGCTCTCAACCTATTTGTCTAACAGGTCTCAGTCAGTTATAATAAATGGATATCTCCACACTATGCATAATACATTGTGGGGTTCCACAGGGCTCAGTAATTGGCCCACTTTTATTCCTTTTATACACTACCTCGCTTTTTGACATCATCACATCACATCGTATGCGATGCATGTTTTATGCTGATAATGTTCAGTTCATATACACTTCTTTTTCACCAGCTGTCCGTTTCGCAGCCACTGTATGTCTAATGTCAAATCTTGGTCAGTATCGAATCAATTGAAACTCAACGACTCCAAATCGGAGCTTATAAATTTTTGTCTCCTGTTTTTCCAAAATAAATCGTATAACTAGCATAAATATCGGTGACTCGGTGATAAACTTATCCACCGAAGTCCGAAGTTTGGGTGTTAGGTTCGATTCGTCTCTTTTCATGAAAAGCCATGTGAAATCTATATGTTCCTTAGCAATCTTGGGCATTAGAAAAATCGGCAGCATCCATAAATATCTGGACGGTAGATCTGCTGCAACACTGGTCCATGCATTTGTAATGTCAAGGCTGGATTATTGCAGTAGTCTACTTTACAGACTTCCTAAATTTTTAAATTGCAACATATCCCACTGCATGACTTGTCTCACGCTCCAAGCCATATTGCCACATTTCGCCGGTTCTTCATAACTTCCATTGGCTGACCATCATCAAAGAATTGTTTTCAATATCCTACTACTACATAAAGTACAAGTTGATTTATAGTCTTTCTCCATCGTATTTATCAGAGATCATCTCTACTCATGTACCGACACGGAAACTTAGATCATCTTCAGAGCTTAATCTTGAATTTCCGAAGGTGAGGATGAGTAATGGTTCTCGCTCTTTTTCTACTTCTCCCCCAAAATTATGGAATGGTCTTCCTCAACATAGCAAATCAGCTGATTCTATTGAGTCTTTCAAAACTCTTCTTGAAACCTTTATTTTTAACAACACTGAATTCACATGATTTGTCTTCTCATCTAGAAAGGCTTTAGAGCTGAAGAATGTGTTATCGTTTATCGGGTGTCCAAGGCTGGGTCCCTCTTGTTCCTTACTTGAGACAACAGCGTTATCTTTTGTAGTGTAATCTACCAGAGCCCACCTTACTGCCTAACAGAGCGCCTGCGTGCACCTGGGTGGAGCCGTTATTTACTGCTTGTTTTTTTGCTGTAAAGCACATTAAGGCTTTTTGTGAAATGCACTTTAAAAAACTAATTTATTATTATTATTTAAACAAATTTTGGCACCCCTGATTTTCACCTTGTATCCTAAAAAACATTATAAAAATAGGATGTTTTAACAAGGCTGTCTTAAAAAAAAAAAAATTGTTTCCTGTCAACAAAATATTTAGTACTGTAGGAAGGGAGACACACCCACACATGCAAATGCCCATTTCAGGCTTCTTGTTATATTTAATATTAATAAGCCCAAAAAATGTATTCACTTTTTATGTTGATGCTTATGAAGTGATACTAGGCCTATGTACTACTAGATTCCATAGAAACCAATAACAGTACTATAGTTAGAAATTTTCCCATAAAGAAGCTCCCACGGTACAGTATGCATGGGACGGGAAGATACAAGATCTGATTCTTTTTACACTACCATCAAAATATATGTGCACCACTGCGAAAACTGAAGTAGGTAAGATTATAAAATAGCATTGAGACAAAAGTCCGATTCTTTGTACACCGCCATCAGAATATTAGGTAAGATGATAAAATAGAATTGACTGCATTTGTGATTTTGAAATTTTTCAAGTACTTGGTAGTGTGGAAAGTTAGCATTTCCAGAAAATTCTGGGAATACTGTAAGTCTAGGTTACTATTGCGTTATTGAGCCAATTGAAAGGTACACAACTCATCAATACTAATATACAAATACTAATATTATAATTTGAAAATAGTGTTCCTAGCTAGCTAGCTAGTAGGCACAAGTGACATCGAGATTAGTTATGTGTAAGGGAATAAAAATACTGTTCAGAAAATTGATACCGAAATCTTTATGATCATTTGTTATTAGTTACAAAAATACAGAGTGACCTGCTGCACCAAAGTACTTTGGTTATTTTTGTGCAAACTTTTTCACTACAGTAAGGCAAGACTTTTTTTATTCCTTGTTTCGCGTACTTATTTATTTAAGATCATCAGAGGAGGGCAGAATAAAAATAAAAATAAAATTTTTGTTTTCTTATTTAGCAAATAGTTTTGCCAAAAACATCCAGACGGAGGAGAAAATAAAAATAAAATTTTATTGGTGAATGTAAAATAGGATGGTTAAATGCTTTAAATTTATATAATTAGGAAGAAATACATATCTTAGAGCAAATGTTGCATTAGCTCAAAAGATAACATTATGCTCTGGACAGGTTTTAAAAAGAAAACAAAAGTCTATGACTAGATGGTTGTCAAGATATGTGAACCCAACTTTTGAACTTGTTGCATATGAGGAGGCATGACACTGAAGTGTGATTTCTAGAGATTCATTCACTCATGTGCTTATACTTGTTGATTTAAATAAAGAAAAACCTTTGTTTGCTATTTGTTGCACTTCAAATGCTAGAATGTCCAGCCTAAACATGTAATAATATACAATTTTAACCAAATAAACACCAAAAATCGGGTTTTTGCCCCAAAAAATCATGAAAGTATACCAAATGGTCATATGGCAAGTAGCATTCGATAGGAAATTGGCTTTTAGATGAGATGCAACATGTCTATGTTTGCGAACTTTCCCTTTGGATAAAACAGATATTAATGTTTTGCTATTTAAAAAAAAATATTTTCGCTATTTTTGAGTTATAAGTTAAAATTTATTATTCTCAGCAAGTATGGTTTCAGTATTTCTCTTTTGTTATCATGTCATGATCATATAATTGGTCAAATTCTGATGAGAATGGTTGAAATATCTGTTTATTTAATTTGTAAAAAGAAAATTTTAAACAAAAAAATATTATTTAAACAAAAAAATATAAAATTTTGACAAAAAATTACAAAATGTTGTTTTCCCCCACAAAATTTCTCTAAAATATAAGCTACAATAGTACCAATGGATAGACAATATTAAGCTTTCATATGAATGCAACATTTTTTTATTTTATATATTACCTTTTTTATATCCAAGATTATGATACAGTAAAATTGACCTGAAATGAGCTTTATTGACCTCTGACTCATTAATCCAGCAGAGGGCTTTTCAAAAATGTGACTGGCTCTGGGAAAACCCGCTGTTGCAATTTCTGCTTTCCCACAAGCACCCAGAATGTTTGAGAATCGAAATTTTGAACATTTTCTGTTTTTTGAATTCTATAAAAAAAAGTTTGAAGGACATTTCTGCAAAATATCTGTCACTAAAACTAACCTTAAAGAATTTCAAAATTATTTTTGAAATATTTTTGAATCGTACTAAACTAAAGCGCCAAGGCAGTACTTTTGCATGGGAGGAATTTAAAAGAGTCCGTAACAATGTCAAACAGTTGTGCCAGAAATCTTATTATGATTATGTGAACCGTTTGTTTACAGGGGATAAAACGCGAAAAGCTTTTTGGTGTTTTGCTCGTGAACGTAAACGTTCACCGGCACCCTCTTCGTTTGACATTAATGGGACTGCTAGTTCTTCCCCTTCAGTTATTGCAAATAGTTTCAATGATTACTTTGTTTCAATATTTAATCCTTTGAAAGCCTCTCCCACGGATCCTCCAACGTGTTCCATTCCAATACCTGAACTTTCCTCTATAAATTTTGATATTGTTGATTTAACTTTAATGAAAGGTAAATTACCATCTTCCTGGAAGATTTCCCATGTAACTCCAATTTATAAATCTGGAAAAAAAACCTCAATTTTAAATTACCGACCGGTATCTCTGACACCGATATGTTGTAAAATTCTTGAGAAATTTATCCATTCTGCTATATTTGAACATGTTAAGTCAAATTGTCTTGTCACAGATGTTCAACATGGATTTTACCCTTCCCGCTCGTGTGTTACACAGCTAACTAACCTCCTCCATAATTGGGCATCGTCACTGGACAAACCACGTCCTCCTAGAATTGAAGTTATTTTTTTGGATTACTCTAAAGCTTTTGATAAATTGCCCCATAACATTTTACTCCACAAACTTGTTACACAGTTTAACATTAGAGGGAAAATATGGAAATGGATCCAGTCCTTCCTATCTGATCGCGTCCAGATGGTTGTATTTCAGGGGTCTACTAGTAGCCCATGTACTGTGACCTCTGGGATCCCTCAGGGTAGTGTACTGGGCCCTATGTTGTTTAACTTGTTCATTAATGACCTTGCTTCCTCTTTATCATCTTGTGCCTTATTTGCTGACGACACCATCATTTATAGAGATGTCCATAGCGTTGATGATGAATATTTAGTCCAAAGTGATTTAAATGCACTCTCCGCGTGGTGTGCCTCGAATGAAATGGAATTAAATTCAAATAAAACTACTGTAGTATTCTTCACATTACTAGATCTAAAAAGGAGTACCGTCCGATTTACTACTTGAATGGCTCCCCAATTCAATCTGTCCTAAATCACTCCCACTTGGGCGTCACTATTAACCATACCTTAACTTGGGATGACCATGTAAAAAATATTACAGCAAGGGCAAATAGGATGATTGGTTATATTGCAAGTATTGCCGGAGGTACTTCATCAGCGGCTATATTTGCATTATATCAAGCTCTTATTATTCCTATACTTGAATATGGCATTCCCGCTTGGCTTTCCAAAACTTTAAAGTTGACTGATAGAATCGAATCTGTACAGCGTAGAGCCACACGTCTAGCATTAAAGCAGAGACGTGGGGACATGGATTATGTTCTTAGATTAGAACAACTGAACTGGCCTCGTTTATCGAGTAGAAGAACTTATCTTTTAATATCATTTGTATGTAAAACACTGATAGGTTCCATTGACTGTAAAAGCATTCGTGAAATTTTATATATTACCTTTTTTATATCCAAGATTATGATACAGTAAAATTGACCTGAAATGAGCTTTATTGACCTCTGACTCATTAATCCAGCAGAGGGCTTTTCAAAAATGTGACTGGCTCTGGGAAAACCCGCTGTTGCAATTTCTGCTTTCCCACAAGCACCCAGAATGTTTGAGAATCGAAATTTTGAACATTTTCTGTTTTTTGAATTCTATAAAAAAAAGTTTGAAGGACATTTCTGCAAAATATCTGTCACTAAAACTAACTTTAAAGAATTTCAAAATTATTTTTGAAATATTTTTGAATCGTAATAAACTATTGATTTTAAAATCTTTTGAAGCTGTTTTCTCAAAGGTATGCAATGAATTAAGTATTCATAACTTCGCTAATACTCAACTAATTTTCATAAAATGGACACTGTTTTAAAGAAGAATAAATACAGAATCGAAAAACACCAAAACACTTAATATTGAATTTTTCCTACAAACGGCAGTGGTTTTGCCAGAGCTAGTCCTAAACATGTCGTCATTTTCTGAATGTAAATGACTCCTGGCTTCCGGACTGTAATTGTTTTCCTATTACTTGTATACTAAACTACTATATTTTTATGCCCATTTTGTTACTAGGCCCAAGCTAGTAAAGAAGATAACCTTCGCCGGCATGGTTCCACAATGTCAATCAACTCTGGAAGTCTAATTTCAACATCTTCATTTAAAGTAAGTGCTTGTAAAAATTCCTTATTAAGGATATACTGTCCCTTGCAAAAAACAAAAAAAAAATCATAAAAATAATTTTTGATATTTACTTGCCCATTTTGAAGTAACATAAAAATTGTCAACTTGAACATAGAAATTAGTGTATTTAAAAAATGCTTAGCCATAAAAACCATCATTTTACAACGAAAAAATGATAGAAACACTTTCAGTCAATTATAATTATCCAGTTAAAAAATCAGGGAACATATTTTTTAAATTTAATAATTTATATGCTTTAGTTTATAATTTGTGTGTTACTGCAAAATGAGGAAGTTAATTTAAAATTTTTTTTTGTTATTTTGGTCATTTTCAAGGGACAGTAAATCTTAAAATGTAAGCTGCTATGAGTTTGTTTTGTTTAAAGTACCATTTTATCATTCTTCATGAAAGTAACATGCATACAAGTAACTTTGCCAGGACTGATTGCTTTTGTAATTATTTTATTATTTTTTATTTTTTTTAAATTTTATTTTTTGAAATTTTTAAAATTTTTCTTTTTATTTAATATTTTAAATTATGTCTTATGTGATCTTTAGGATTATTTGCTGACTGAAGACTTATTTTAAATTCAATTTCTGTTTACAAACGATTATTTTAAGGGTTGATATTTAATGTATATATTGTGTCTTTTTGCTTTCAATTCGATTCAGTGTATGCATGTATTTTACACAGAGTTTGTAGTTGAATTGACAATTTAATAATTAAATATAAACAATCTATTTGTGCAAATCTAGTAGAATTGTTCTTATTTCTCCTCAAAAGTACCACTTAAAACTTTCGACTACTGTAGTGTACAGTCATTCAATATTGTAAATAAATCATTGCTTGCATAACAGGAGTGTTATGTGCTGTATGTAATTCAGTTTTATATGTAATTGCAATGGAAAGTGTACATTTATTCTTTAAAAAATATAATTGAAAACAAATTCATATAATCTACCATAATTTTGATGAAACCTTTTACAATTAAAATGATTTGTCAAATAGAAAGGGAGGAATTTGCGAGAGAAATTGGCAGAGATGGAGACATTTCGTGACATACTGTGTCGACAGGTAGATACGTTGCAAGGATATTTTGACAGCTGTGCAGAAGCTTCTGCTGCAACTGTGAATGAAGATATTTCAAAAAAGTGGTTGGAGGATCCTTGTAAGTTTCATTTTTAATAATTCTTATTTATTTTCTTAGTTTCTCTTGTTTTAGTAGCAGAGGTAGAATCTGAAACGTTGGCAGGTACAGTATACAATTAGTTTTTATTTCTGGTTAAAACAAAGATTTTAGGGGATCAACTAAGAAATATGAAAACAGGGATATTTGAGGTCAAAGGTTAGGTGTCTACTTGTACTCTGAAAAATCATGGAAAAATATAGTTTCATTTATTTATTTATTTATTATATATAAAATATATTACAAAACAATTGCAAAGAGCTAAATATGCTATATAATAATAATAATAATAATAGTGTAGTTTTATGTAGCGCACATATCCATTTAATGTAAGATGCTCAGGGCGCTTTATATGTGGACTAGGAACTCGATCAATGACTTTCTTCGCCCCTAAGGGTCCCTTCGTAATTGTGCTACCCAGTTACACGGTACCAGCAACTCTCATTGTCCACCACAGGGGCTGTCTGTTCCAGTACACCGGGGTATCCCCCTACTTGTCTCGAAGGATATACTGGGTTCTTTATAGTGCACACGAGCCATTATATACACTGTATACATGACATACATGACATACATTGTATACATGACATAGCCTCTGCCATGTAATGGCAGAGGCTATGTCATTTATTTATTTAACCATATGTGGCAAAGACAAGCCAAACCAGTCACTCGTCGCAAATTGTGTTTCAGAGAAAATAGCAAAAACATGCTAGAATGTAAAATTTTTAAAAATCTATTTTATTTCACTAAACTAAGGTTCATGTATCTATACATCATGCTGTGCTGTTATTTTTCCCAATTTCAATGTTAAAACAACACTTTTTAATTATTTTATAATAGTTTCTGCATGAGAAATGCCTGAAATCATAAACTTTGAAGGCTGATTTCTCATATATTCTTTAATCAGCTCTATGCTTAAATGCTTGTAACTTCATAAGGAAATGTCAGATTTGAATGATTTTTTTACCATTTTATAGCTCTTATTTTACTCTTTAACCCTGTATTAATAATTCAAAATCGATTTTTGCGACGAGTGACTGGTTTGGCTTGTCTTTGCCACATATTTTGAGAGGGTGACTTATCCAGGATAAGCTGATTTTAAGGGGCCCTCAACAATACAAACAAGATTTACAGTTATGATGTTAGGCAATTATAGTCAAGTTTTGAGGACCCTACAGAAAATTGAGGCTGAAGGAGCCATTATTTCCTGAAAAAAATTGCCTGAAGCCTGCAAATATGGTTGAAACTCCATTATAGTAACTAGAAAATGATTATCTTAAACTGTTTTATCTGAATTTGATTATAGTGGATGAAGATATCTTAGATGATGAAGAACTATTGGATAATGACAGTGACACTGGCAAAACCACAATGAATGAACAACATAATATTAATGGTCCTTCAAAAGGTTTGTGTACTCAATATGGTATATTTTGCTATACCCTTTCCTTATTAAATGCCACAGCAAAGCAACTACATTATCTTTAGATAAATTTCAAATCAAGTATATTTTTCATATTACAAATTTAGGTGCAAATTTAGAGGAGGAGGGGGAAGGTTGAGGTGGTTGGGGCTTGGCTACAGTATATAGACTTTTTTAACCTTCCTGCCACCTAAATTTATGAACATGTTTTTTTGGTTGGGAAATATAATAGCCTAATAAGTTGGCCTGAAAATATTTGTTTGTTACCAGCCAAGTCATGATGAGACTACAGTATACTCCTATGGTTTGACTGAGGTAGGATTTTATTCAAACCATCATTATATTTTTGTATCCCCTAATGAAAAAATCCTGAATCTGCCTCTGAAATGCCATGGCAAGCAATTTTATGAAATTTTATGTTTCTTCTTTATATAGGTCCGGCGGAAGCATTTAGTGATTTGTTAGGCAGAGGAGATGAACATTGTTTATAGAACACATAGATGCTTAGAAATAGCACTAATAATTTATAAGACATTTTGTTAGCTCAATATTTGGACTGTGATTAGCATTTCTTCGGGACTTGAATAGGAGCAAAACATGGATTCCAGATTTTTGTGACTATTAAATGTCTTCCTTAAGGCGCAATCGACAAATTATTCAAAATGACAAAGACGTGTTCAGCTAGACAATGCTATCCCAAACGCGTCTGGCAAATCAATCGTCCTAATTAAAACACTTTATGAATATTCATTAGCTAAGCACAAACGTCCACGATACGTGTCCAAACGGTTTGAAACGTCCGGACACGTCTGAACGGTTTGCGGAGGTTTTTGATCTTGTTTACATCCGTGTAGACTACCGTTCGGATGCATTTTTTTTAATGTTCCTGTTGTCTGCTATTGTTTAATCCTTTTTCGGCTATCGTTCAGATATGCGGATCCCTTCAAACTTGAACTAAGTTGGCAGGTAGACGCATACAAAAAATATGATTGTTCTTTCAACCGGCGACTTCAACCAGGCTCTAGGCCTATTCCACAGGGCGCCCCTACAACTACGAGTCCGTACCTAGCTAGGCTAGTCTACTTCACCAGACATGGACTAAAAGTAAAACCATGACAATAATTATGCATAGTATTGTAGACTGTAGCCCTAGATTACTGTATTAACTAGTATTTAGCCACGAAATAATACCCATTTTCCTAAACAGTTGTAAACTGTAATGTCTGAATATGCTCACACTGTACTTTTCCCACAGCTGGCTCCTTTGTACGCTGCTGTGGAATGTTAAAAGTATGTCAGCCAATACTAAAAATAGGCTTAGGTCATTTGGTGTGTACGATGTGTATTTAGCCATGGTACTACTGTATAAATAAAATATAATCATCAAAGATGATAGAAATGAATGTTTTTTTCATTGCTTTTTATTGCTTGTAATGTTTGGAAATTATTCGCAGCTGTAATTACACATTTATTGAAAAAATAAATGTTTAAAACAAATTCGATAATAACAACCTTGAAACCATTGTGTAAGTAGGCCTATCGTCTGTTAAAACATTCAAAATAAATACTTAGGCCTGGTTCTGTAGTAATGCATATAGTAGTATAGGCATATAGTGGTTGTATTTTTTTAACAGTATAATAACTATCATCACTTTATTCAGTTTTCATTTTGTTTTGTGTAGCCTATGATATATTGTCATTCTCTGAAGAAATCTACAGCACCACGTAGACCTATTCACGTTTATTCACAGTTAAATTGTAAATTTAATATTGACAGATCCAAATAATCCGATTGTCCTTAAAGAAATATAAAATAAAAGTTAATTATACATAGAAAAAATGTCAACTAAAAATTCGATCTGTAATTAACCAGGACCCAAAAGACTAAGAAACCAACCCCAGTGCCACAACAGAGAAAAATATTCATTCTAGGCTTTGCAGACAATTCGGAGAGATTAGTGATTATCAATTAAAATATCTAAATCTACTGTACTGTTAAATACTGACATGACAATATATTCAAATTAATGGCCCTTCTCTTTTTGATCTGTAATTAGTGATTATCAATTAAAATATCTAAATCTACTCTACTGTTAAATACTGATATGACAATACATTTAAATTAATGGCCCTTCTCTTTTTTATCTTCACTTCACGCAATTTCCACAGAAATAAGTTTAATTATGAGACTGAAGTTCTTATCTACTCTACTACATGTTTGTAAACATAGCTTGGTTTTTGACCAGAGGTTTTACCATGTGGTCGATCAAGTCTGTTGTACGACAGTGGAAAAATTTGGGCACACTGTTTGATTTGACCAATCAAATCCATTGTTTTAAAAGCAATCAACCGTGAACACTGTGGTTTCGTTTAACATTACGTCATAAATGTTGATCGATATTTCTGTATGTGAGCTCGTTAAAACTTTTAAAAAATCTAAAAAACTAATAAAATGATTAATTATTATAGAAGGTTGGACTACTCTGCTGCTGCTACACTCCTTGTACTAATACTATTCATAAGTCAATATTGACGTCATCACTGCAACTCCCAAATGTTATTTGTCTATCCCCCACAGTCCACTAATTTTTCAATTTGTGGACGCTTGGCTTGATTTTTTTTAGGTTCGTGTGCAAAAAAAAAATTCCTCATTTTTCGCGGAGACATCGTGCACCTCGATGAAAATTGAATTTAAATTGAAAATTACTTTCATAAAACAAGTTTAATTAGGACCTGAAGAAAGTTGCATCAAATTCAATATTAAGTATGAACAATTAAGGAGTTAATTTATTTCATTTCATCAGACCAAGAGGGAATCATCGCCACTAACAGGCTGGTAAAATTTAAATACAGTATATCAAATATATAGACGAAAGAGTACAAAAATCTCACCTATTCAAATGATTAATAATAATAATAGAACGAAATATAGACAAACTATTGTGAAAAATGTCAATATTAGAGGTTAAAATAAGAGAATTATATTCAAGAGAAAGTCTAGAAATAAAACTACGTTTACAGACATCAACTCTAGGACCTGGCTACATTGTCCCTCGACCACTAAAAAAAAAGTGACCCATAATTCTTTATCCAGGAAAAGGTCCGATATTAGCATATTGCACATTTTTGTGAACTGTTCTTTTTGGTCCGCGCGAAGCACTGACCCAAAGCCTCACTCTTGTTCTTGTAACCAAAACTTTAAAAACTTAATAGCATCCAGCGTTGCCTGTTTTGAACGGATGTGCATGAAACTTTGTACACATAAACTAGAGGTGATTTCCAACAAACGTTCATCGCCCTTTTTTAAAGTTTGTCCCAAGGGTTTGCCTACAAAACAAAACGGGTTTCAAACTTTAAAAGCATCCAGCGTCACCAGTTTTGAACGGACGTGCAGGAAATTTTGAACACATAAACTAGAGGTGATTTCCAACAAACGTTCATCGCCCTTTTTTAAGTTGGACCCCAGGGTTCCCCCTACACCTACAAAACAAAACATGGGTTTCAAACTTTAAAAGCGTCCGGCATCGCCAGTTTTAACCGGATGTGCATGAAATTTTTTACACATAAGCTAGAGGTGATTTCCAACAAACGTTCATTGCCCTTCTTTAAAGTTGGATCCCAGGGTTCCCCCTACACATACAAAACAAACAGGGGTTTCAGTAAGCACTGTACATTACTGCCATTTACCACTACCGTAATAGTGCACATTGCATAAATGGCGTGGGGTTAAGGATGTGTTCGTGAGTTTGAATTGCGTATTTAGCAAGTTTGAATCGTGTATTCATTTTTTTTTTCATTTAGTCAAAGAGTTCTCATTCATGTTCATTAAAAAAGAAGTTAACACCGAGGCACGATTCGAACTCGCGAACTTCGGTTAAGGATGTGTTCTAAAGAACTTAAGGTGGTGAGTTTGAAACGTGTCTTAGTATTCAAATTTTATTTTAATTTTTTTTCAATTTTAAGTATTTTTATTTTGTACAAATTATAATTCTAAATATTGTTTTTTTTTTTCTTGTACAAATGAACATTCTAAGTATTTAAAAATTACTGTACATTATTGCCATTTCCACTCTAATATGAATGAATGGCACGGACAGTTAAGGTTCAAAGCACGTCTTGGTATTCAATTTTTTTCCCCAATTTATTTATATTTTTTTATTTTGTCAAAATGATCATTCTAAATAATGTTCTTTTTTGTACAGTAGACATTGTAATTATTTAAAAATTTCTATTTTATTAGCTCTTCCAAAAAATCCAATATAATTACTTGCACCTGTACCGTATTTAAGCATGAAGGAATGCGCGGACTTGGTGAGCGGTTGCTCTTCTTTATTACGAAAGACGGTGACTACTCCAGCATGGTCTGGAAGGACGACTGATATTCATGATATAATGTGATGCTTTATCAGTGAAGTCTCATTACAAGGCTTTGGGAGTGTTTTTTTAGTCATGGTCGACATGACGAAAACTATTCGTCACATGATTTTTGTGTTAACAGGCTGCCATATGCCATAAGCGGGGCAGTGTGAGACCAAAATTTGTGCAAGTGTCACAGTGGTTCAACTCCGCCTGAATAAATTAATTAGAAAAAAGAAAATTGTTAATGTAATTAATATATTAGAAGTGTACACAAAAGTTGTACATATTCCTATCATTTGTTACTCTATGGTAATAAATTTTATCAAAAGCTTGATTTTTTTAATTGTTTATATGTATTTAATTGTCCAAGTAAATGTCTTCGGCATGTTTTAGTCATTGTTATAATTGAAAAGATAAGTGAGTTTTTAAAATATTAAACAGAAATTTGAATTCTATGGTTGGAAAATGTCTTCAGTACTGTAGTTCTATATAGTAGCAATTCCAAATATTTACACCATTCATTTTGTTAAAAGAAGAACTTTTTTTTCAAAAATAATCTTAAAAAGACAAAATATTGAATCAATTTAACAGAAAGATATTCTTTTTTCCTTTTCAATTTTATTTTTAAATTTAGTAAGTTTTAAGTAAAGTAGTTTTTGATACAGTAGTTTTTTTATTTATGTATATAATTGTTTTTCTTTAACTCATTAGTTTTGTTTTTAGGTCGATTTCTTTTTTTATTCTGCTTTTCTTTTTAATTTTTTTAATACTTGAGATACACTTGTGATACCAGTGCTGCGTCATTGAAAGTTTAATCACGCAAAAGATAGAAATAATTAAATAAATAAAAAGAAGCCCATTTTGAAAAATTTAACACATTCTCATTCATTCAAAATACCTCAATTGACCACCTGTAACTCATCATCTGTCAGTGACTTCTCAGTTATTTCAGCGACTGCTATTCAAAACTTTGATCCCACTTAAATCTATTAACCGATTCACACGTGAAGTTAAATTTAACAAAAAGTAACAAATTGTAACCGAGCGATCTCCCGAGTTATTCCTACCGAGATAAAAAGCATTCACACGCGTCTGTAAGGTAATGCCAAGGTCGTGTAAAAGTCTTCATTTTTTCCCCTACTGCGATATAGGTCTAGCCTAGGCCTAGTTGAGAACCCCTGTCACAGATGGACTGTTGAACTCACCATCACAGTAAACATTCGAAACAATCAATGCCCTTAACAACTGCTCCTACTACTACTACTAAACTAGGCATAGCTTCCAACGTTTCTGTCGACTCTTGATAATACTAGTAATATTACTAACACCATCCCGACGTTCATTTTAGTATATAGTATCTTCTTCTACCATTACTAATTAACATCAATAACAAGGGTAATTCATTCATCATTGAGAAAAACTAGGCCTATCTATTTCTAGTGGATCAGAACCGTCTGCAGAAGGAAGAAACTTCAAGAACCCCATGAAACCATAGAGGTGTTGAAATCCCTGCGCATGCGCAGATCCATCCATGCTACATCTCGGAAGCTTTACCAGCCTCAGCGAGGCTGGTAAAGATTACCGAGACATTCCGAGATTTTACAAGGATATTACACGGAGGTACTTTCACACGTGCCGTAAAATGTTACTTTTGTTTACATTTTGTTACATTTGGTAAGTTTTTTTGTACGTGTGAATCGGGTATATGACACTTTCTAAACATTTCATGTTTTCTTCTAGATAAATTTCACAGCAAGCCAAATACAATGGGAATAGATTTTCGAGGTGAGGCATTCACTTTCAAGGCAACTACTGGTGGTATTCTAGCCACATTGTCTCATTGTATTGATCTAATGCGACAACGGGAAGAACAGTGGCAGAAACGATTAGAAAAGGTTAGTTATTGCCATAGAAATCAAATATTTGAAAAATAATGTGTAATTAACAATAAATTAACTGTTTATTTATCTAAAACTTAGGAACAAGATAGAAGAAAACGTGCTGTTGAAGCATACAAGACAATGTTAGATAAAATGAAGAAAGTAAACCTCAAGGGTGGACCAGATTTTGAGGTGAGTACTTCATTTCATTTAATTTTTTTAGCATAAAATCAATCAGAAGGCAATATAGAAGTGTTGAAAATTATCTTTTGAGTATAAGAGATGAATTAATTTATTATTATTTACTTATTTATTAAGTATTTAATACATAAACTCACCTGTGTTAGGAGAAAATGTGCAGTGCTGTGGAACAAGCTATCAAGTCAACAAAGATTAGTAAAGTAGGTGACCCATCAGGTATTGTAGGTGAGATGCTGGAAGCTTATGGAGATGTGGGTGTTAACATTGTCACAGATTTGGCAAATGCTTTTGTAAAAGAAGAAGCAATACCAGCAGAATGGGAAGCAACTGCTATAAGGGGAAAGGTGATGCAATGGAGGGGGACAATTATAGAGGGCTGAAGCTACTGGACATGGTGATGAAAGTAGTAGAAAGTGTAATAGATGGCCTTGTGTATGAAAGAATATACATTGAAGACATACAGTTTGAGTTTATGCCAGTACGAGGTACCAGGGATACTATATTTCTGGTGAGACAGCTGCAGGAAAAATTTCTGAGCTAAGAAAAAATTTCTGGATTCTGGCATTCATCGAGGGCATGACATTGTTATGGCATTTTGTGTATTTTTGTAGGGAGGTATTTATCAATAGCAGATTACATCATGCTGTAAAATATGTCGGCCTTTTGTTAAATATTAAGTTCGTCTAGAACTTCTTCTCATGATTTGTTTTGAGCCCATCTGCCCAGATGAATTAATTTAGACTCTGGTCTGATGGATTTAGCTACTATAGCGTTATTAAACTTCAGATATTTAGGAGTTATATTTATCACATTGTTTTCACTGCATCCATTTGGTGCAGTGATTGAAGGGCTTTGATAAAAGTCATTCAAGTTAGTGATAATGATGTCCAAAATGTTGCATCCTCTTGTGGGTACTTTGGTGGTAAGATGGTTGTGCCATGTTAGCCTGAAAGAAAGACTGGGAAAAATGGATCAAATATCTCATCCAAAAGACAGTACGCAACGTTGGGAATTGAACTGGGAACCAAGCGATCTACATGGTTCAGCGCACACACAGTGGCTACCACCAGTTCAGCCGACTAAGCTAACTGTTCTCAGCTGTTAATAAATTAAAGTATTTTTGTAGTAAAATCTCTATAAATCATTCATACCTTAATTAAGCTTGCACTTCAGCAGTGATGTAACAAAGAGGCCTGAGGCCCTAGCTAAGTCTTCTTTGGGCCTTTCTACCCTGCTTCCATGCAAGGTGCCAGCATAGTATACAGATGATGTTTTAAGGCATATTTAATGTTAATTAGGGGGCCACTTGGCTGTTTTAGGGACCCAAATTCCAGCAAAAAACACCTCAAGCACTTTGAGACAGTTCTGGTATAAAGCGTTACATAAATCTAACTACATTACAACTACTGTAGTCCAAGTATCGAAATGCGCGCCATTGTGTCGGGATTCAATATTAATTATGTCATCAGGAATGATGATGATGATGACATAATTAATGTCCTGATGATGACATAATTAAAGTTGAAATATTGAATCCCGACACGATGGGCGTGCATTTCGATACTTGGAGTATGTTTTATACTATCTTACCTGAGATTAATCAGAGGACATTTCGGTTTAGAACTACATAACTACAAGGTCCTGGCTTTAGCAAATGAGAGCTATTATGCCAGCATATTGACTCTGACGGCCTGCCTCCAGGATCTCATGTGTGATGAAAACCAACACTATAACAGTGATTGAGGCCAGTGAATGTACACACGACTTACAATTAAAAGTACTTGTTCTACCCAGCTGGGATTCGAGATCACAATCAAAAGTATTTAGGATATTCAGATAATTTAATTTTTGTATTAGCCAGTACAGTCATGAGCATTGTAATTTGCAGTTTATTTTGGATAATAAAGGAATATGTATCTGTATCTGTAATAAAACCATTGGTACAGTACAGTATATCTAGGACGATGCACACATCCACAAAAAAAGTTTCTATCCCCCTTCCCAATTGCCCCTCCCCAATTGAATATTTAAAGCAAAACAAATCACACTCAGCTAGTTAAATATTCGTCTCATATTGCTTTTTTCTGTGAGCTAGCAGCCTCTCTCACATCAGTACATCGTACTAGCTTGGAGTCACTTGGAGCTGATAGAACACATGATTTTGGCAGAAAACTTTTCACGTTACGCTATGATTGAACATTACAATAACAACACTCATTATTTACACAAGTCTTTATTCAGAAATACAAATATGCCATAGGTATATTTCTATAATTAATTACTATACTAGAACGAACCACCGACTCGGCAAACCGACTGGACATCACATACAAAAGCCTTGTTGTTTCTTTATTGTTTGAGAGCATGCAGTTGGATAGCAGCAGGGCAATATTACATATAAACGTATCATGAAAATATTTATTGAAACAACCATCGATTGAATGCTATAGAAAATGTAGAAATATACAGTAGTAATACTAGCATCATTTTGTTGACGGTTATCCAAGGCAAGCTAACGAGGATAGGTTTATAAATTGTGCTTGCCTAGCTAGTACAAGAGAGAGACAGCTGGCAGGCTGCAGGTCGGCTAGTGTTCGCCGCCATTCGTGATGTAAGTAAGAATAGGTAGATTAAACTGGTGTAAAATAGGCCACATCCTGAATTTCTGGATCCAAATTTTTGACTTTCCTCATCGGAATATATGGTATATTATGTGACAAATTTAACTGATAATTTTGATTAAAGTTTACATACTTTTTTGTGCCGGTCGGATTTTAAAAATTTGCTCTCAGTCCCGGTTACCAAATGCTACTGCCTGCCGGTGCCGACCATCTTAGCTACAACACTAGAGCCCACACTTAACCTTTTCCCCCTTCCCTATCATGCCCCATTTCAAGACTTGGATAAAATTAAATATGCATAAGATTAAATATGTCAAGTAAATACATGAATGTCAAATATATTTATTGTCTTTACCGGTATGTTGTTATGCAAATTTTTAATGATAGCAGTCGTTAATTTTTAGTTCTATTTAATCCTGGCAGGAAGGACCTTACAGTAAACTGAAAGAAGAGGAATTCTTTGATGCCATTGAGTCTGCTCTTGATTTAAATGATCAAATGGAAGATGAAAAGGTAATACTCTCTGTTTAAGTATGTAATGACAGGGGTGGATTTAGGCAAAAGGAAATAGAAAAAAGAAAAGAAATAAAGGAAAAGAAAAAATTTATCACCCAAAGTGTCTCTAAGTTTATTTTCGGGCGTCTAGAACACCAAATTTTAGTTGGGACATGCCCCCTCATCTCTAGGGTAGTGTTATCTCGATCAGCCCCACTTTCGAACATCTGTGGATCCGCCCCTGACTGGAGAGAAAATAGAGGATGCAATACGACTGATAGGGAAGAAAAGAATGAAGAAGTTGATGAAGTGAAATAAATCAATGATTTGAAATATCTGGTTGATTTCAAGGAAATTTGATTTCAAATGACTGGTCCAATTGGCATTGCGTCATTTAGTGCTTAGATAGAGTGGAGTCGGATTCGGAGTGCCTGGCTTTTTAAATAAGATTTAATTAATGAGAAGAAAGTACAGTAGTTGAGGAGAGAGAAATATGTTGAAGAAATAAAATCAATAAATTATTAGGATTGGAAAAAGGGAATGTACTGTATTACAGAATGTTATAATGTTGTAGTTTGTAAACAATTCTTTTGTTGCTGGTTTATCAGGTTGCAGCAAGAGAGTCACTTCCACTGATGTCAGTTCACGATGATCTTCCCCCACATCCACACAGACTTCTTGATATGGTATGTCATGTCATGATTTCAATCACTTTAGGGCAATTTAAGTTGTTAATTGTTTGTGGTAGTTGGACAAGAATTAACATGCAATTTGACTATACTGTAATAATGAGAAGAATGTATCTGATTTTTACTGGGTTTTTTTTGTATCACACTCAAGTAGATTTACCATGGACATTATATGATATTTTAATGTAAAAGAGACTGTGTGTATATTTTTTAATATGTTTTTAAGTGAAATTTGCTTTTTTGTATGTATTTTACATTTGTTTGAAATATATGAACTTAAAAAAACTGATGGTAGCCATTATGAAATTTAGGGGAAAAAATGATAATGAAATCTTTGTTTTCTCCAGTGTAATGAAAAAGTTGAAGAAAACTTGAAGTATGCATTTGAAAACATAGAGAGTACGTGGGATCTGTTCCATTCTGAGTCGGAGATGAAGGTAGGTGTAGATACTTTTGGTTGTTAATTCATTTTGATTTTTACTTCAATGAAAATTTCATTTAATACAGTACTAATTCAATCTTATTTTTAGGCTAGTATTTCATTCTGATCTTTGGAATAAATCAGCGTGTAAGGTGTTGGACTTCTGATCGTGAGATTGAGGGTTCGAGACCGGCGCTTGTCGCATTGTGTCCATAGGCAAGGCACTTTACTTAATTATTTTTATTTATTCTGCCTTTAACGTGATAACACTTTAAGTGACGCAGCCCTGATTTCACTAGTGGATCACAAGAAACAAGGAAAGAAATAAAAAAACAAAAACAAAAAACAAAAAACAAAAAATGCCCAAGTAGAACAAAATAAAACATAAATATAAATATACAGAAACATGAATAGAAAAGAACCAAGTTAAACAAATTTAATTTGAATTTAAAAGAAGGCAAGAGAACAGAGGGTGGTCAGAGAGACCGAATTTATTTTTCGTTTAGATCAAAGGTCATTTAGTTCCAAGCCTTAGTAGCATGGTATAAGAATGTTCTCTTGCCTTGCATGAGTTTCCGTTTTTGCTCCATCAAGGTGGTGTTACATTTATTTTTAGTACATTGAGAGTGGCTATTTTGATTAAATATGAATTTGAATTTGTTACTTCAATAGCATTGGGCAATTCCTTTTAGGCACTTAAAAGTGAGTAATAATAGGTGTTCCTTCCACCTATCAATTAACCTATTCCATCTTAAATCATTCATTAAATCCTTGATGGGTGTTTTTATGTTGACTGAAAGAATACTTCTTGCTAACCTATTCTGGAGAATTTTGAGCTCATTTAAAAGATTTGTTGTAGTGTTAGACCAAATGCAACTGCAATAATCAAATAAAGGCATTACAAGTGCATTTGATAACATTTTAGTTGTGTTGACAGGCAGGAACATTTGCCTCTCTCCACCCAGGAGTATAAATGGATACCAGGTAGGATGATGTGGCATTGCAAGTATTAGTCTGTTTGGCATTAAATTGTTTGCACGACTAGGAATACTTCCCACGGAGTGAAGGAGGTTGCACTTTGTGCTGGTTTGATCATGGATACGATGACCAAGGGTAATAATAACAACATCTTTGTATCCCTTGGCAAAAGGTGCCATATAGACCTCTATATTACTATTTAGACCATTATTCCAGTCTGATCATTGAACCACTCAATAATTTACTATAAGTGTATGCTTTTGTTGCTAATGATATGAACTGCCACTGTCAGAGGCATTTTCTTTGATGATTCCAAATTTAGTAAAATAGAGCCTCTTATGCAAAAATAGTTTAATAATTGACATTTCAAAAAAACTCGTGTAAGCTGATGACATGTAATTGTACATAGCCTTCATATTTGGTTAATAAATGAAATATTTTGGAGTTTCTAGGAAGGTACAGTATACTAGTTAAAGCAAAGGCTTTGTATGCCAGATATATCAGGTTTAATTTTAATTGGGCCAATACATTTTCTCTCTTATTTTGTAATATGTCCACTTTACATTGATAAGGATATGCAATTGTTAACATTCTACATTGAAGTGACGTTCTTAGACTGCATATACAGTATGCACTCACTGATGTTCTTGTTGTTCTTGATCTTGTTGTTACCAGAGCTTTAACAGCGTCCAGCGTTGCCAGTTTTGAATGGACTTGCAAAAAATTTTGTTCACAAGCTACAGGTTATTTCCAACCAACGTTGTCCTTTTCTAAAAATTCAACCCCACGGTTCCCTCTACACCTATAAAACAAAACAGGGGTTTTTAGCAATGGCTGTACATTACTGCCATTACCACTAATAGGACATGTCGCTTGGATGGCGCGATCATTTGTTCTAAAGGAATAAGGAAACAAAAGGTCGTCCATTCGAATCACATCTTCAATTTTTATTAGTTCCTATGCATGCAATGCAATAGGAACTATTATAATCACTCTTCTTTTTCCTTTGTTTTTTATTGTGTGTAGTATATGTGTGCGTGTTTGTGTAGACATTTATGCAAATGCGCATGCGTCAAAGAAAAGTTTTCCGACATTTTGTTTTACCTCGCGATTCGAAGTTCGATGTGAAGTTTCTGCAGAATTCAGCCAGGGCTCACGCCAACCCGATAGCATGTCGTCATGGATGAAACTATCAAACTATCAATCAACTGCTGTGGCATAGGTATTTTGAAGAAGGCCTAAAATAAAACAAAAAGGTTTTAATACTTGCTGAAATACATCGTTTTTTCATTTAGATCTCCATTTTTCACTAACTC